>NC_034594.1:166874771-166888676 GCF_900095145.1 Mus pahari
CCTCTCCCTCTCCCTCTCCCTCTCCCTCTCCCTCTCCCCTCCCCCCCCTCTCTCTTTCTCTCTCTGGTCAAATTAAGTAACTACTGGTCAGCAGTGTTCCATCCGGGAATGTCTTTGCTTACTGTAATCCTCAGTCCAGTTCCTGGCTATGTATGCTGAGTAACTCTCCTCTTTTTTAAAGAGACTTGGAGGGAACATCTTGTGCTTCAACTCTGGAAGCAGCACTCAGTTCCCTTTCTTTGGGCTATCCCCAATCAGGGTGTTTCAGATAGGTCACATGTAGCTGTGTTTAATAGCTAAGATGAAATCTAGTTATCATGTGGCCACAATGTCCAGTACCAGCTTATTTCAGGAACATAAGAGTACAACAAAGACACTTGCAGGGATTATATTGTCATGATTTTTATAATGAAAATAGTCACTTTAAAAATTTATATATTGGAGAAAGGAGAGACATTTATTTCTTTTTTTCCCTTTTTGACTGTTTACTAGTATTTTATAACTCACCAGTTGACCACATAAAGACTATTCCCTGCATTGTAGCACTCAGAGTAAAGACTGAGATACTAAAGTGTAAGCATTTACTGATCTTAGCAAGACCTAAAACAGGCCTAAGAGAGCAGATATAACAGGAGACTACAGTTTTGTTCAAAGAAGCAGCCACTCTTCTGAAGGAAGGACTTCAGTCTCAAAATGTGAGAGATTCTCTTCCTGATGAGCACTGTCCACTTATAAACCACTTTCCTCACAAATTGAGTTGTTCCAAAAATGAGACCTTATTCTCTTTTAATTTTACCTACAATTTTTCCTTTTATGCTTTCCAGGTTTCAATCTATATTTTGATTTTCAGATTTTATCTTGTTTCCCTTCATTTATATTATATCCTATCCATTTTATCTGGTTATTTGATTAATAGATTTCAAATAACCGCAGAATCTTCTTAAACTTTTAGCTCATCCCAAACATTATTCTTTTTAAAAATCCATTGGTTTCCTATTATGCTAGTACCTGCCTCTTCTATTCCTTGTGAAGTGAATTTTTATAGCGATTGATTCAAAAGCAAAGTTCTTGAAAGAACTTTCCTCCTGCAAGCAGGAAGAATCTTCTCTGTGCTCCATGCATTGGCCAAATATATTTAACATTCTGGTGCTTGAGTTTTGTAAGAGCAAGAACACTAAGGCAAAATAAAAACAAAAACAAAAACAAAAAACCAAAAAACATTTGGAGTCACTAGTGTGAAGAAAAAATATCTCTTGCCTTCCTATTCAGAGAGGTAGAGAACAGAAAAGCCAGTTTTATAGGTGTGATTGCAAGTTGAGAGATGGGTTACGTTGGGTTATGTCTACTGAGGATAGTCAGAAGAGGTCTCCCTGGGAGGTAACATTCCAACTAAGTTTGAAGAGAATAGTCAAATATGTAATATCAGGAGAAGATTCTATATATAGGAAAAACAGTAACAAACCAGTGGTTTAAAGTGTCAAGAGTTTGGATTGTTGTTTGTTCTGTCCCTCAGTCATTTTAAAATCCAGTCAGAGAAGCATATTCCTTTACTCCAGAGCATGGTTCTTGTCCTTCATGTTAAGCTTTGGTTAATATTTGCTTTGGTTAATATTAGCAAATATTTATAGATCAGATACTATGTATCTGCCACTAGGGATCTATCAGCACAATAAAGTGCCTGCTTACATTACGATACATATATGTGTGTGAACAATCAATGGAAGCGGATCACAAAACCAAGACTGGTTTGTCACTGTCTCCCAACATGTCCATCCTCTGGACCAGCACAGAGTCTGGAACATAGAGGGCAAAAGATGCTGAATGGGTACTGATAAGAAAAAAATATAGAAATACATACAGACTACATGAACAAGATTATGTATATATCAGTTACAAACACAGTGTGTTGCAAAACAGAAGAAAACAGAAGTATGTTCTTGGTGTAAATTTTATAAGTAACCATGTATAGTATTTATTCCATGTAATGAAACACCATCCAAATGTGGTGGAATAAACCTTGAGTTTTAGTTCATGAGCTAAGGTGAAAACCAGAGTATTACTTATACCTCTTGTCTCAGGAGTAATGTCTAGATTGTCCTTTTCTGCTATGACTTTATCTGTAAAGGAAGATAATATCTCAGAGCCATTTGGTAATAGAGTTAGACACTGACTGCTTTGGCTAGGAATGGACAATAATTCCAAGCAGGGAGCAGGAATGTAAGGAATAAGATTAAACACACTATGTGGTGGGAAAAGTCTAATAAAATTGTAAAGTCAAACAAAATAGCCACTTATAAACCAAGCCCATACTGCCTCGGGCAACAAGGAAATTTGACTTACAGCAGGCCAAGTGTGACTTTCCCTCCCTTCTAAACCCAGAGTTGCTTGCCCACAGCATAAGCCACGCAATCTGCTACTGACGCAGTGGAGCTCTAGGTGAACATCTACCCCTCCCTCCACTCAGGCTGCCCACCCCTTAAATACTGCCTACTAAGGAAATCTGCACTTTGGGGATGAGGATTGCATGATCTCCATGGTCACAGCAAAACTCACACATTTGCACAACCCTAAGAGAACTCTACCAGGAACTCCTGAACTAACTCCTCCCAGCTTCCCTGTGACACAGCCTCTCTCCTGGATCGTACCAGATAAATGAGACAGCAGAAACAGAAGGGCCTCAGCATAGATGCCCAAGGAGCACCAGAAGAAAGTGTAGCTCTTCCTTCTACGACGGGGGTGCGTTGAGTCTGCCATAAGAGGCGCCGCCATCATGTTACCAGACTGAAAGGGAAACTGGGCGCCAGGAAGCCAGAGAGCAAGTTTTGAGATAGGTGAACAGACGCAACAATCCTGAAACTAAAGTGTGCTGAGCGACACAACAAGTGGGCGTGGCCAGGCCGCTCCTGGCAGGCTGGTGACTGGTAGCGCTAGCTAGGCCAATCGGCTGGCAGTAAGGCGGGGCCTCAGTTCAAGGGGCTGGGCCAAGAGGTTGCGCTCCCGCCAGGAATTTTGGGCTTCTCAACTATTTTCCATTGTCCCACTTTGCTATGCTCCTTCCTTACCTAGCTGCATTGCTCCCAAGTCCTCTGCAGCTTTGCTGCACTCCTCACCTTGGATGGCACAAGCCTTGTCTTTAGCTGCGTGTCAGGGTTGTGCTCCTTTCAGGGCTGTTTTCCTACTGATGCAGCTCAGTATTCCTTCTTCAGAGGCTCTATAGCGGTTCTAAGGTGTGCTTACCAACTAGAACGTACCTTGGCTTACATATACAAGGAGATCGCTTTATTCTGGAAGGCTGGAAAGACTTTTTGGCCCTGTGATCATTGCTCTGAACTTGAAGAATAAAAGTGCGGGAACCTAAAAACAGACCTAAAGCACTATCAGGAGGCTGCCTCAGACTTGTATTTGGCATTAGTCACATCTGATTAGGACAAGTACTTATATTTTCCTCATTTGAATTCTCTTACAGCCTCATCTCACAATCCTCAAATCTCAAAGGTTTTCCCATTGGATTCTCAGCTTCTAAAGTCACACACACCCCCATGGTTGCTGCACTTCTCTGTGGCAAGCATTGCAAGCACACTCCTGAAGTAGAGCTATTATGTTTTAGCCCTGGTTAGGAATGCTTTCAATGACAGTGTTGACTGTGAACATCCCAGGATCCTGACAAATGTCAAACCTTTGGATGAAGGAGAGGAGGATTCAAATTTGGTGTTTTTTCCAGTTCACGGGAAATATCTTGTTAAACTGTCAAAGAGAAGCAAGGAGAGGGAGGGGGGCTGGGGGTGTGGACCAAAATAGGACTCTTAATTTCCTGTATGCTTTTTGAAGGGCGGCGGTAAGACAGTGGGATGGAGGAGCATTTAAGTGGTGGAGAAATCAGGGTTAGGTGCTTTTTGTGTGTCTCGGGAATTATGTCTACATTGTTTTCAGAGGGTGGGTATAGTGGTTTGAATAGGAATGGTCCCTATACTTATATGTTTGATACTAGGTCCACAGGGAGTGGGACTATTAGGAGATGTGGCTTTGTTGGAGTAGGTGTGACTTTGTTGGAGGAAGTGTGTCACTAGTGGGTGGGCCTTAAGGTCTCAGAAGCTCAAACCAGTTCTCTGACTGTTTCCTGTGGATTCAGATGTAGAACTCCCAGCTCCTTCCACAGCACCATGTCTGCCTGCATGCCACCATGCTTCCTGACATGATGATAATGAACCTCTGAAAAGGTAAGACAGCTCCAACTGTTTTTCTTTATAAGAGTTGTGTTGGTCATGGTATTTCCTCACAGTAAACAGGCCAGCCAACTTTTCTGCATAGTGGATCAGGATCTAATTTCATCTTTAGGAATTCAGGTAAAACAAACAAACAAACAAATAAACAAACAAAAACAAAACCAGTACAGAAACAAGGATGGTTCTCACAAGGACACTTACTTTATCCATTTTGGTTTTACATCTGTCTTTATGTTTTTGTACTCATAGTATGTTGTGAATGTACATGTCAGTTTGGGTGTGTGCACCTGTGCATGCAGGTAAGTGTGCATGCATGAGTGTGTATGTGGTTGTAGAGGCCAGGGGTCAACACCTGTTGTCTTCCTTGGTCAATCTCTGTCTTGTTGGGGTTTTATTGCTGTGAAGAGACATCATGACCATGACAACTCTTATAAAGGAAAATATTTACCTGGGTCTTGCAGGGAGACATGGTGCTGGAAAAGGAGCTAACAGTTCTGAATCTGGATCCTCAGGCAAAAGAGACTGAGTCACTAGGCCTGGCTTAAACTGAGACCTCAAAGCCCACCCCCCTTTGTGATTCACTTCTTTTAATAAAGCCACACCTACTCCAACAAGGCCACACCTCCTAATAGTGCCACTCCCTATGGGCTTATGGGGGCCATTTTAATTTAAACCACCACACTCTCCAAATTATTTATTATTACTTTAGGTTCAGGCAGACTGAACCTAAAGTTTATTGAGCCAGCAAACCGAAGGAATCTTCCTGTCTTTACTTCTCCATCTCTTGGCCTTCAGGCATTTTTGGACTCTTTATGCGGGTTCTAGGAATCTGAATGCAAGTCCCCATGCTTATGCAAGAGACATGTAAAGGGTAAATATATTATATTACAAACTTTCAAGAATTCTCTAATATCTTTTTGTGCTAAAGTTCCATTTGTGTGTGTATGTGTGTGTGGTGGTGGTGGTGGTTAGTGGACTTTGCATAGGCCTTTTTCTTCCCCTATCCTTCATAATCTAAAATCAAGTTGATAGCTGTCTCATCCTTATGGTGCCTATCTTAGGGTTTCTATTGCCAGGACAGAATACCATGATCAAGAAGCAAGTTGGGGAGGGAAGGGTTTATTTGGCTTACACTTCTACATCACTATCAAAGGGAGTCAGGACCCAAACTCAAGCAGTGCAGGAACCTGGAAACAGCAGCTGGTGCAGAGGCCATGGAAGAACACTGCTTATTGGCTTGTTCTTCATGGCTTGCTCAGCCTGCTTTCCTATAGAACCCAGTATTATCTGCCTGGAGGTGGCCCCAAAAGAATAGCTGGCCCTCAACCCCCACATCAATCTCTAATTATGAAAGTGCCCTAAAGGCATGCTCACAACCCAATCTTATTGAGGTATTCTCAATTGAGGCTCCCTCCTCTCAAGTGACTCTATCTTGTGTCAATCTGACATAAAACTAACCAGGACAGTGTCAAACCAATTATTATATAACACACCTTTAACGAAGCTATTAAAACACAGAAACAAGCAAAAATTATATGCAAACCTTTTGTTCAATATCCAGAAAGATTCTGACATTTATTGAGATGATGAGCATAGCTCAAAATATTACTATATACATATAATAGTTAAATATACAGGAACACTTGTTTCAATTTTTCATATGTATATGTTTGATATGCATGCATATGTGTTCGTTCATACACACATCTATGCATACCTCTTTGTGTGTATGTCCATTTATGTACTTTTCTTTTTTTTCTTTTTTCTTTTTTGGTTTTTCGAGACAGGGCTTCTCTGTATAGCCCTGGCTGTCCTGGAACTCACTCTGTAGACCAGGCTAGCCTCAAACTCAGAAATCTGCCTGCCTCTGCCTCCTGAGTGATGGGCTTAAAGGAGTGCACCACCACGCCCGGCAGTTATGTACTTTTGAGGCTTGTGGTTGATCCTGTAGGAGGACCAGCAGTCTCAATTAATCTGGACCCCTGAGATCTCTCAAACACTGAACCACCAAACAGACAGCATACACCAGCTGATATGAGGCCTCCAACACACATACAGTGGAGGACTTCTGGGTCTGTGTTCATTCAGAGATGATATGCCTAACCCTCAAGAGACTGGAGGCCCTAGGGAGTATAGAGGTCAGGTGAGGTGGGGGGTGGGGACATCTACGTGGAGACAGGGCGGGGGGGGGGTATGGGATGTGGAGCAGTCGGAGGGTGGATGGGGGGCAGAGAATGGAATATGGAGTGTAAAAAATGAATTAATTTTTTTTAAAAAAGATATCTTTACTTTTAATCTATGAGTATTTTGACTGAATATATACCATGTGTATACATGTGCCTTCAGAGAACAGATGAGGGTGTTGGATTTCCTGGAACTAGAGTTGCAGATGGTTGTGAGTGGAGCCACCATGTGGGTGTCAAGAACTAAATTCCAGGTCCTATGTAAGAATAACAAGTGCTTTTAATCATCTCTCCAGCCCCAGGAATCTTGTTCAATTACTCCCCCACGTCATCTTCAGAGGTAAGGTCTGTCTTAATTAGGGTTTTACTGCTGTGAACAGACACCACGACCAAGGCATGTTTATAAGAAAAACATTTAATTGGAGCTGGCTTATAGGTGCAGAGGTTCAGCACATTGTCACCAAGGTAGGAGCATGGCAGTGTCAAAGCAGGCATGGTAAAGGAGGAGCTGAGTTTAAAATCTTGTTCTGACAGCACAGGAGAAGACCGGCTTCCAGGCATCTATGATAAGGGTCTTAAAGCCCACACTCACAGTGACCCACCTACTCAAATAGGCCACACCTCCAAATAGTGCCACTCCCTAGGCCAGCATATTAAAACCACCATATTCCAATCCCTGGCCCCCAAAGGCTTGTTAAAACATGAGTCTATGGGGGCCATATCTAGCCATAGCATAATAAAAAATACATTTTGTCCAACTTCCNAAGTCCCCATAGTCTATAGCAGCCTCAACAATGTTAAAAGTCCAAAGTCCAAAGTATTTTCTGAGATTCATCCAATCACTTAACTGTAATCCCCAAAGCAAGACAGTAAGCTAGCTGGGCAAACTCTAAACTCTGCATCTTCATGTCTGATGTCAAAAAGGTCTTCAGATCTCTAACTCCTTTTTCATCTTTGTTGACTGCAACAAATTTTCTTTCTCCTGGGCTGGTTCCACTTTGTTAGCAGTTCTCAGCAGATATCCTACAGCTCTGGCATCTCGAACATGTTTGGGTCTCCAAGGCAACTTCAATGTTTCAGCTTCTTATTCCAGTGTCTGGAATCCACACATGATCTTCTGGACTCCTCCAAAGGACTTTCAACACTTCGCCAGCTCTGCCCTCTGTAGCACTCTAGGCTCTGGTTGACTCCAATCCATTGCTGCTGCTGTGGGGTTTTTTTTGGTGGTCATCCCATGGTACTGGCATCTCCAATATGCTGGGCTTTTCTGCTGCAAGTAGGATTCAATAGCCTCTCATAGGCTCTCTTCATGGTGCCAAGCCTCATCTTCTTTACATGACACCTTCAGTACTAGGCCTTCCCTAGCCTCTCACAGTGCCAAGCATCAGCTGCTCTCCATGACTGCTTCATACACTCAAAACCAGTACCACCTGGGTGATTCTTACATGCTACAAGTCCAGCTGCAGCAGCGGGTACAACTTTGGCTATCTCTGGAACATAGATTCTTTGTGCTCTCACAAAACACTTGCAAGATTTCACTTCAGTCACTGGTCTCTTCTTAATCACCACTAAGTTCTGAGCTCCAGCTAACCAGCATCAGTTGTCTTAGTAGTCCCTTCTAATTTTGACTCTAAAGGCAGAGCCACATGGCTGAAGCTGCTGAGTTCTGATGCTTGCTAGAGCTTGAACTTGTTCTATTAAATTATCACCAGCTTTCTGTTTTCCAACTCCTTCATGGCCTAAGCTTGGCTGTTCTGGAACTTGCTTGGTAGACTGACCTTGCACAGATCTAAAAGGCTCTGTCTCCTGAATCCTGGGATCAAATGTGTGTACCACCATGCCTGGACTGAAGCTTTTCTCTACTTGAAACTTTCTCTATACCAGGCTAGCCTTGAACTCAGAGATCTGCTTCCCTCTGTCTCTTTGGATTAAGATGTATTACCATCATATTTGGACCTAGCTTCGCTGGGTGGGATCTTGCCCCAAAGTCACCACTCCCTTAATCTGTACATCTTCTTAAGCATAGCATTCAGCTCCATTTCACTTCCTGGTGCCCCTTTATTACTATACATTTTGTACTTTTCCCTTTAGATCTTGCTGTGCTTCATCAAAACTAAGAGTGAACTTTAGTAATCACACAACAGAATTTATACCAGGCTGTTTTGATACTTCCTTTGTCAAAGCAATTAATCTAAATCTCTTCACTTTAGCCTCAGGCAGACTATTTGGACAATGGCAAAAAGCAGACACATTCTTCTCCAAAATTTTACAGTAACAGTCTCTTGGCCACATACTGAATTCTTCTCCTCTGAAACCTCTAGAGTCAGACTTCAACAGTGCAAATCACCCTCAGCACCAGTCTTCCATATTTCTACTAGGATAGCCCATTAAGTTCCACTTAAAGCATTCCAAAGCTTTCCAAACCCAAAGTCCCCAAATCTACATTCTTCCAAAGAAAAGTATGGTCAAGCCTATCATGACAATACTTACTTCTGATACCGACTTCTGTCTTAGTTAGGGTTTCATTGCTGTGAACAGACACCATGTCCAAGGTGACTCTTATAAGAGAAACATTTAATTGGGGTTGGCTTACAAGTTCAGAGGTTCAGTCCATTATGATCAAGGCAGGAGCATGGCAGTGCCCAGGCAGGCATGGTGGAGGAGGAGATGAGAGTTTAAAATCTTGTTCTGAAGGCAAACAGGAGAAGGCTGACTTCCAGGCAGCTAGGATGAGGGTCTTAACGCCCACGCCCACAGTAACACACTTACTGCAACAAGGCTAAACCTACTTCAACAAGGCCACACCTCCAAATAGTGTCACTCCCTGGGTCAAGCATATTCAAACTACAAGGTCTCTCAATCAAATTCAAAGCTCACTGATACAGAGAGTTTCAATAGCCAGTTTGCTCAAGAAATGATATTTCTCACAGCCTTCTGAGGCTTGAGTTACAGGAGGGATTCTGGGAATCTGAACTCAGTTCCTTTTGGTTGTGTGTAAGGGCTTTAAGTGCTAAGCTGCCTCCCTAACATAAGTGTTAACTAGTCATGTTTTTTTTTAAAAAATAACATATAATTTATAAATATTTATGAGTCGCTATGTAATGTTAAGATACTTATATTTCCAAACACATTGCCTAATTGTGATGGCTAAGGAAACCCCATTCTATACCAGGTACCTTCTTAGTACATTTAGCCTCTGCCCTAAATTCCTCAAGGATGAACTTCTATCATCTTGTACCTTCCCTAGAGTGGTGTAAGTGCTGTACGGTAATTAACCACTTGATCTGGCTTTTGAAAAATTCACTTACTGCTACATACACGGGAGTGATACAGCTCCTTTATTGCTATGTACAAGGGGAGAGAGACTCATGTAGCTGAGGGGAGTAAAATAGCTTCTCATACAGCTACACATTCACAGAAACAAGATAACTGTGGTCTCCACCTTTAAAAACCCTTCCCTTTACCCCTTCTGGATGGTCACACCTTCAATTTAGCTTTAAATCTGCTGCCTTTAAAATAAAATAAATTTTAATTATAATCTGGATTGAGTCTGTAGTCTTTTCTGAGTGGTTTTGAACTCTGTAACGTAATATTTAAATCAATGTAAACATATCAATCTCAGTGATTTATCATTCCTTTACAGAGAACAGTTTGTAAATCAATTCTAGCTTTTGTTTCTATAGGGTCATAAGCTGCCCTGTTTTGCAGTCTACCCCAGCACTACCTCTCTTACCTGGCTCCAACATAGCTTCTTAAAGGTTGTACTTTTTTAGTTAATATAAAGTATTCTGAATTTATTCAAAGGTAAGTTTTTTGACAGTTCTTTTATTTCATTTTTTAAAATATTGAGCATGGTACAAAGAAATTTTAAAGTAGATGAAACCCAGAGTTTAATTTTCTTTTCTTTTCTTTCTTTTTTTTTTTTTCAGCTATTTCTCATGAGTACTCTTGGTAACTTTCCCTTATCACCATTTATATTTTTTAAAATTTATTTCTAAGTAAACAAAAGTTACTTCTATTCCCTAGAAAAGGTGATAAATGTTACTACATGTTTTTCTCCAATCTGTTTTTAAAGTGTACTCTGTTTTAGAAATGTAAGAACATTTTGAGAAAAATATATGTATATAGAGACATATATGAAAAAGCCTAATAAGTAGTGACTATTGCTACATAGAATAATTGACTTGTTTTCATGTTTTTACATTTTCCTAATGTTCTTTAATGATCTTTTTCCATAGTATGAACATTTTAAAATAAAAAGGAAAACAATAGACTTATAAAGCATAGCTCCTAGACTATATCTCCTTTCTTCAAGTCATCCAGTTTTCTGTTCACTCTGTCTAACTAGATGATATGTGATTTCAACATATGTTACAGGTGCATGGAAGTGACCACCAATCAGGCAGGACAGAAGTTTCATTCCCCAAACAAAGTCTTTTGCATTTCTGTGAAGTACTATCAAAGACTTGAATCTCAGATCTCATTCTGTTGAAATGAATTGGCTTCTACACTAATGTTATCCATAACATTGCAGTTTTTTTTGCTATTTGTTTTGTCAAGAAGGGACATTTAAAATAACAGGATATTTTCACTTAGATGACAGCATTGGGAATACCTAAACTGTGAAGAATTCATACACTAATAATTGAAAGGACAACATAAACCCCATTTGTCTCCATTTTAGGACCAGGCCTAATTTTAAAAAGGCCATAGGTCACCAGCTCCAGGAACAGACCAAAAATTCCAGGAAGAAGGTCATAAACCCTCCTCCCAATAGCCTAGAGATAACCAGAAGAATGAGAAAATATCTTATCTCCGGATGGGCCTACAGTGCTGGCTGGCCTTATCTCATCCTGTGGCTAAACATTCAAGACATAGGAATGCAGACCATTTACCACCTGGAACAAGCCAATCTGAAGCCAATCTCTGTGGCCTCCCAGCACCCATCAATGAAATTTTAGATTACCTAACTCATTCTCTCAATATAGTAGCCAATCAAAGTTATACCAATGTCACCACTTTGGCCCCTGCCAATCACATTAGAGATTCCAGGAGCTCTAGAAGGATTAGACCAGAATGCCTTTGTCTAGGGTTGCCATTTGGAAGAATGGCTGAACCCCCTCATGCTGGTTGATTCTGCAGAAAAAAAAACACTTTGTCTCTGCACACTCTGCACACTATCTGAGTCTGGGATCTTCCTTCACTGATTTTCAGACTCTTACATAACCAGGATGGTGGTAATAATATAAATGCAGATTCATCAAAAGTGTTTATTACCCTTTGTTGTGGTTTTTTTATGCAGGGTACAAGAAAGTATGATGTAAAGAAGTGTACTAGGACAAAAAGGCAACCAACAGACTGGGAAAAGATCTTTACCAATCCTAAATCTGATAGAGGGCTAATATCTAATATATACAAAGAACTCAAGAAGTTAGACTCCAGGAAACCAAATAACCCTATTAAAAAAAAATGGGGTACAGAGCTAAACAAAGAATTCCCAACTGAGGAATACTGAATGGTTGAGAAGCACCTAAAAAAATGTTCATCATCCCTAGTCATCAGGGAAATGAAAATCAAAACAACCCTGAGATTCCACCTCACACCAGTCAGAATGGCTAAGATCAAAAACTCAGGTGACAGCAGATGCTGATGAAGATGTGGAGAAAGAGGAACACTCCTCCACTGTTGGTGGGATTGCAAGCTGGTACAACCACTCTGGAAATCTGGTGATTCCTCAGAACACTGGACATAGTACTACCGGAAGATCTAGCAATACCACTCCTGGGAATATACTCAGAAGATGCTCTAACAGGTAGTAAGGACACATACTCCACTATGTTCAGAAGATGCTCTAACATGTAGTAAGGACACATACTCCACTATGTTCATAGCAGCCTTATTTATAATAGCCAAATGCTGAAGAAAACCCAGATGTTCTTCAACAGAGGAATAGATACAGAAAATGTGGTACATTTACACAATGGAGTACTATACAACTGTTAAAAACAATGAATTTATGAAATGCTTAAGACAAACGGATGGATCTGGAGGATATCCTAAGTGAGGTAACCCAATCACAAAAGAACATACATGATATGTACTCACTGATAAGTGGATATTAGCCCAGAAGCTCAGAGTATCCAAGATATAATTTGCAAAATACATGATACTCAAGAAGAAGGAAGAACAAAGTGTGGATACTTCGATCCTTCAAGAAGGGGGAAAAAAATACCCATGGAAGGATTTTCAGAGACAAAGTTCAGAGCAGAGACTGAAGGGATGACCATGCAGAGACTGCCCCACCTGAGGACCCATCCCATAAACAAACAACAAAACCAGACACCACTGTGGATGCCAACAAGAGCTTGCTGACAGAAGCCTAGCAATACCACTCCTGGGAATATACTCAGAAGATGCTCCAACAGGTAGTAAGGACACATACTCCACTATGTTCATAGCAGCCTTATTTATAATAGCCAAAAGCTGGAGAGAACCCAGATGTCCTTCAACAGAGGAATACAGAAAATGTGGTACGTTTACACAATGGAGTACTATGCAGCTGTTAAAAACAATGAATTTATGAAATTCTTAAGATAAATGGATATAGCTGTCTCCTGAGAGGCTCTGCCAGTGCCTAACAAATACAGAAGTGGATGCTCACAGCCATCCATTGGACAGAACACAAGGTCCACAATGAAGGAGCCAGAGAAAGTACCCAAGGAGTTGAAGGGGTTTTCAGCCCCATAGGAGGAACAACAATATGAACTAACCAGTATCCCCAGACTTCCCAGGGACTAAACCACCAATCAAGGAAAACACATGGTGGGACTCATGGCTCTAGTTGCATATGCAGCAGAGGATGGCCTAGTCAGTCATCAATGGGAAGAGGGGTCCTTGTTCCTGTGAAGGTTCTATGCCCTAGTATAGGGGAATGCCAGGGCCAGGAAGCAGGAGTGGGTGGGTTGGTGAGCAGGGGGAGGGAGGAGGGGATAGGGGGTTTTCAGAGGGGAAACTAGGAAAGGGGATAACATTTGAAATGTAAATAAAGAAAATATCCAACAAAAACAAAAGATTAATGATACACCTTATTTTTTCCTTTTATTAATTCATAAACAGAAAGCAGTTCACCCATAATGCACAAAGCATTTCTCTGAGACTCTTTAGATGTGTACTTGGCAGAGGTGTAAGCAGTGACTAGTCAGTTCTCTAGAGAAGAGCCTGCTTTAAAAAACACATCCTTCTCCTGTTACTACTATGAAGAATAAGCAAGGGTGGCATATTCAGTACAGGGTACCAGAGTTCTTATCTGACAAGGTTGGACCCTGTCTTAGTCAGGGTTTCTATTCCTGCACAAACATCATGACCAAGAAGCAAGTTGGGGAGGAAAGGGTTTATTTGGCTTACATTTCCATACTGCTTTTGATCACCAAAGGATGCAGGACTGGAACTCAAGCAGGTCAGAAAGCAGGAGCTGATGCAGAAGCCATGGAGGGATGTTC
>NC_034594.1:166890051-166938248 GCF_900095145.1 Mus pahari
AGGGATGTTCTTTACTGGCTTGCTTCCCCTGGCTTGCTCAGCCTGCTCTCTTATAGAATCCAAGATTACCAGCCCAGAGATGGTCCCACCCACAAGAGGCCTCTCCCCCTTGATCACTAATTGAGGAAATGCCCCACAGCTGGATCTCATGGAGGTATTTCCCCATCTAAAGCTCCTTTCTCTGTGATAACTCCAGCTGTGTCAAGTTGACACAAAGCTATCCAGTACAGAACCTTTCCTTTTTAGCCTGAATACTGTGCTTCAACCAGTGGACACAGCCCTGAGAGGCTACCTGGCTTTGATGTTATTGCCTACTTGATTGTTCTTCATTGTTCATTCTCTTTCTCCTCTCTCCTCTCTCTCCCCTCTCCTTTCCCCCTGCCCCCCCCCACTCTCACTCAACTGATCAGTATCACCGACTATCTACAGCTCCTGCAAACATTCTTTCCTTCACCATATGCCTCCACCTTGTCTCTTTATTGCTTTGACATTTAGCCTGGGCACAAAAGTCTTGTGCTTAGTATATATTCTCAATCCCTTTTCTACAAAGTGTTGCCAAAAATAATTAACGCTGATGTTCTGGAAAACTGTAATCAAGACTGACCTTTTGATTTTTTTCTTTTCAGAATCAAGGTAATACTCTTGCCTCAGAGTTCTCCAGATTATAGGAGTCAGCTATCGCATCTGGCTCAATATATATACATATATAAAGTGGTCTATATGTTTACTGTTTTAAATAATGAGTTCATACTACTTTTTATTTTTATTTATTTTTTTATTTTTGAGATAGGTTAAATGTTCTGAGTGCCTCTGAATTTGTGGCATTCCTTCCATGTCAGCTCTCAAGTGCTGAAATTATAAGTATAAATTACACATCTAGATCTTAAAAGAAAATAGTTTATTTTAAAAGTGATAAAGATAGGAAACGTTCTCATTTTGCGTTGCTGCTATTTAGGAGATTTCTTGAGTGACTGAATTCCGTGCTGGGCTAGTGGTGCTTCAGCAAAAAGAAAAATGAAAAAGTATTTCAGGTGGGTAATCTTGCATATATGTATCTAAATATATGTTATTTTAAGCACTTTTATGGAATGTTTAAAAAATAACTTCCTGTAAAAACAAACCTAGCTTCCAGTCTGTTATTCTCTCCCTACAATATAATTACATGGTTAGCTTGAAACTTGTTCTGCACAATTTTCCTATCAACAATCCCAATAGTAAAGGGTGAAAACAAACTCTACACCTAAGAACCTTGGATACAGATCTTTAAAAATCCCCCAAAGCATTGCATTTTATTTTATTTTGTCTGAATTTTTAAAAAAATAGTATTTCATTTTCTTTTATATATAGTACTTAAAAAATAATCTTCAAGAGAAAAGAAAAAAGTAACTAGGAAACTAGATAATAAATAGAAAGCTTTGCTAATTTACTTCCATTGCAGAATAAAAGAAAATATTAACTGCTGTTGAGGTTTGGTCTTTTGCTATGTATTGTGGCTCCCAAGGCCTGGTTGCCCCCAGAGATGAGATAATCTGCATGTATACACAGTAATGATATGTAACTTTGCTCCTAAATTTAAAACTATTGGTTGAATAAAGATGCCTACAGCCTATATAGCTAGGCAGAAAAAAGGTAGGGGGTAGGGGATACGGGGTGTGTGGGGGGCTGTTTTTAGTTCCTGAGCCTGGGATCTGAAGGGGACCACGAGAGGGAAGAGAAGATGGAGAGAGGAAAAGATGACATGGAATAGGTGAATCATGAAAACATAGCCAGCTGGAGTTAAGAGCTGCCCAAGTGGAATATGGCAAATTAGAACTCAGGGTTATTGATAGGTAAGTAGAAAATAATACCTTAGAGGGTAGATATCTACCCAGCTCTGGTGCTTTAAAGACTTATTATAAACATAAAGGTTGTGTGTCTTTTATCTGGGAACTGGATGATCAAAGGTGGGGTAGAAACTCTCAATTGAGATTAAAGATTTAATACAACAAACTGCAGGTTTCATGTTAGAAAAAAATTGAGTTGCCTATATTTACATCTCTATTGACTATAAATGCCTTTCCTGTACCTACTAATTTTTTTTTTTTTTAAACTGAGGCCCTTTTCAAGTGTCCACTGTTGAATTAAGGATTGTTATACTTGTGTATTGGCAGAAAATGCCAAGTTTCAAGTAACACATATTATTATCAGAAAGAAGAGGAACATAGAAGAATTTTATTAAACAATGTGATGCTTTTCCCTCAACTTATTAGGAGAGCTGCACATTCCTTTTCAGAGCATGAGCTGTGAAATAACACTAGAAATGTATTGTTGGGGGTGTGTTTGTTTACATAGGCTCTCAGATAACCCAGGCTGACCTCAAACTTCTTATATAACTGAAAATGACAGATCTGTACTGGCTGTGCTATTATTTCTGAGAATGCTCCAAGACCCTATGGACAGGGAATGTTAGGATTCCTGGGAAGCCAGTGAGCAAATGAACATTGTGTGATACAGAAATATAGAGTTGTGAATTTGTGAGAGGCCCAAGGGCTGAAATGAGGTGCCTGAGCAAGCAATATAACTGAGCAATCTTTAGGACACCTACTGAATAAAGCAAAGAAAGAGGGTAGAAATTCAGGGCTTAAGGGAACTACCCAGTTTTTGTTATCGCTGATAGTTTTTTGATATAAAATAGAATTTGTCAACATTACTTGTGATCAAAGAGCACAATAATGCTGTGTCAGATTACAGTATAAAGCTATTGGTATATGAAACTATCAAAATTGGAGTAATCTTATTTGCTAGTCAAACTGCTTAAAAACAGGGCAAATTTGTAAGTATCTAGGACTTGGTGGGCCATGATGCTTCTGGGCCTGTCTCACTAATCCCTTGCTGCCCGGGAGAGAAAGCAGCCACTAGCAACATGACTGGGTGAAGATGTGCAAATAAAATGGCTCATGCAACAAGATTGGAGTTGGGTCCTTGGAACTGTTACTTGGTTTATAGTTCAGTGATTCACAATATTCAGTTAAATCATCATAATTCATTCAGTGTAGTATTAGTTCCCTTTCAACCCCAAACCTTTGGCCAATAGTTGCCATATAAGGGTTTGTGGTGAGGATACACAGAAGAGGTGATTGATGAGTTAGGGATGGATATAGCTGCAGTGAAAGAAAGTCAGAAAGAGAGTGAAGCTAGATGGCAGTGAAGCATGCCATTAATCCCAGCACTTGGGAAGCAGAAACAGGTGGATCTCTAAGTCTAAGGTCAGCCTGGTCTCCATAGTAAGTTGCAGGAGAGCCAGAGCTACACAGCAAAACCTTGCCTTGAAAACTGGAGAAAGAGAGAAACAAGAGAGAGAGACAGAGACAGACAGAGAGACAGAGTCAGTCATAGGAAGCCAAGTGAGTACAGAAATTGGGAAAGAGGTAGAGAGAGTCACCAAGGACCCTTAAGAGATCCCTCATCAGTATGTGTGTGTACCCCTAGAGAGCAGGTACTTGGCTTTCACAGGAAAAAGCAAAACCTACTGTCCCCCAAAGGCTCATGTATACCTTAGCACAGCATTAACAGTTATCAAACAAAATTATAAAGATGTCAATAACCCAAGAAGCAAACTAAAGTTTCCAGCTCAAGAAGTACTTTCCAACTTCTGGGTGCAGTATTCGGTTTGAATTGTTTCTGTTTTTTATCTGTTTTGGGGTGGGATTTTGTTGTTGTTGTTTTGTTTTATTTTTTTAAGATGCATTTATTTATTGTGTATACAGCATTCTGCCTGCATGTATATCTGCAGGCCAGAAAAGGGCACCAGATCTCATTATAGATGGTTATGAGCCATATGGTTGCTAGGAACTGAACTCAGGACCTCTGGAAGAGCAGTCAGTGCTCTTAACCTCTTAGCCATCTCTTCTGTCCATTTTTAAATCTGAGTTGATGCAAACATTTTCAATTCAGGATGTGCATATGTACCTGCTGTTCTCCTGACTTGTGAGCAGAGACTGAAGGCGAACACAGCTGTCTTCTTTAGAATTTAAATGAATACCCACTTCTTTACACTTCTCATCTGTGGTATTGCTAATTGGTAGTGAGGAAAGGAAAACTGTATGAATCATCTTACAGTTTTAAAAGTAATTAATAACTTTTACTTTGATATTAAGTTATAATTTTACTAAGTAAAAACTCAAGACTAGAAAATACTAAACCCTTTGTATCAGAAGACTCTAGCTTGTTTATGTACATGTACCCAAGCCTCACAACAACTTATCTCACTATTTCTGAAGTAATTTTGGTTAGTAAATAATTTACCTCAAATTTTAATAACTTCACATACTAACAGCTTTACATTGCAACCCGATATAGCATCATTGTGCTCTGTGATTACTAGTGATGTTGGGAAGTTCTACTTTATATCAAAGTAATCCTCACTATTAGCACAGTAGCAGCAGGTGTTATAAAGAAACCTCCCTCCCTCTCTACCTTCAGGCTCCACATCTACACATTCACCAAGCTACAAGTCAAAACCACCCAAAAAAGCTGTAACTCTAATGAATATATAAAGGCTTTTCTCTTGCCATTTCCCTAAACCACATAATATAACTATATAGTTTAAAATATTTACACAGAATTTTCATTATATTATATTATCACAAGTAATCTACAGAACAATAAAACATGTAGGAGGTTCTATAAAGGTACTACCCTCTTTATATGTAAGGTTTCTTGAACATCCAAAGATTTTTGGTATCAGTGAGAATTCTAGAGCCAAGAGCCTTCAGATTATGAGGGATGACTAGATGTAATAACTTACAGAAAAAGAAAATAGTTCATTACTTTTAAGATTAGTAACTAATGAAAAAACATTTTCTGGCATTCATTATAAGTATAGGACTGTGTTCAGTAAGATAGGAGCTATTATACGATAGGCAAGGAAGATGAAGCTTGGTCGTCAGTATTTGGTCCAAGGATTCATAGCTGGTGACTGACAATGCACTCAGGTCTGACTATAAGCCCCATGCTTTCACCAGAAATGCTATACCATGATTTCTGGGGTTACTTAGCAAATACTTTATATAACATAAATAACAAATACTTCTATACTGGATTATCTGTGAGTTGGTATTAGGGTTAAAAATGGTGAATTAACAATCATTGGTCATTGATATCTCTCAATATCAATGAACTCCATTCTCCCAATAAAAAGATACTAACAGAATGGATGTGAAACAGGATCCAATCTTTTCCTACATATGACAAATATACCTAGCATCAAAGATAAACATCACTTCAGAGTAAAGGGTTAGAAAAAGATTTTCCAAGAAAATAGACGTCAACAGATACAAGAAAATTGAAATAACCCCCTGCATCCTATTAGACTACCATGTCAACAACAGAAACAATAGAAAGCCCACAAACTCACAGAAACTGAACAAGTCTCTACCGAATGACTGCTGGGTCAAGACAGAAACAAAGAAACAAACTAAAGACTTCCTAGAATTCAATGAAAATGAATGTACAGCATACCCAAACTTATGGAACACAATGAAAGTGGAAATAAGAGGAAAGTTCAGAGCACAAAGTACTACATGAAAAAAATTGGTGACATCTCATACTAGCAATTTAACAGAACACCTGAAAGCTCTAGAACAAAAAAGAAGGAAGCACACCCAAGAGGAGTAGAGGGCAAAAAATAATTATACTGAGGGTTAAAATCAATAAAATAGAAACAAAGAGAACAATACAAAGAATCAATGAAACTGAGTTGATTCTTTAAGAAAATCAACAAGATAGAAAACCTTTATCCAAACTAACTAAAAGGAAGAGACAGAAAGAGAGACTATCCAAATTTACAAAATCAGAAACAAAAAGGGGAAAATAACAACAGAAACCAAGGAAAGCCAAAGAACTATCAGGTTATACTTTAGACTCTCAGGTTAAACCAAAGACTTCCTAGAATTCAATGAAAATGAATGTACAGCAACATACCACAAACCAAAAGCCAACATTAATTAAATGGAGAGAAACTTAAAGCAATTTCACTGAACAAGACAAGGTTGTCCACTCTTTTCCTATCTCTTCAATATAGTACTTGAAGTCCTACTTAGAACAATTATACAACTACAGGAGATCAAGGGAATAACTTGGAAGGGGAAGAAGTCTAAGTATCACTATTTGCAGATGATATGATACTATACATAAGCAACCTCCACAGTTCTACCAGGGAACATCTACAGCTGATACACACACACACACAAATCAGTAGAACTTCTATATAAAATGAAAGAAATCAGGGAAACAACATCCTTCACAATATCCACAATGTAAGATATCTTGAGGTAAACCTAACTAACCAGGCAAGTGAAAGACTTGTATGACAAAAACATCAAGACTTTGAAGAAAGAAATTGAAGATTTCAGAAGATGAAAAGATCTCTCATGGTCACAGATAGGTAAAATTAATGTAAGAATGGCCATCCCACCAAAAGCAATCTACAGATTTAATGCAATCCCCATCAAAATTACAACACAATTCTTTACAATCCTTGAAAGGGCAATGTTCAACTTCATATGGACAAACAAAACACCTGGGATAGCTAAAACATTCCTGAAGAATAAAAAAACTTTCAGAGGTGTCAGTATCCCTGATTTTAAGCTGTACTACAGAGCTACAGTAATAAAAACTGCATGGTATTGGCATAAAAACAGACTTGTTGATCAGTGGAATGAAATTGAAGACCCAGATATAACTCCACACACCTACAGACACCTGATTTTTGATAAAGAAGCCTGAAATACAAAATAGAAAAAAGGAAGCATCTTCAACTAATGATCCTGATCTAACTGGATGTCTGCATGTAGAAGATTGCAAATAGATCCATACTTATCACCCTGCACAAAGTTCAAGTCTAGTGGATCAAAGACCTCAACATTAAGCCAGACACATGGAAACTGACAGAAAAGAAAGACAGGAATAGCCTTGAACTTACAAATGAGATAACTTCCTAATATAACACTAATAGCACAGGAATAAAGACTGACAATAAATGAGACCTCATAAAATTATAAAGCTTCTGTGAGGCCAAAAGACACTGTCAATAAGACAAAATGCCAGCTGACAGAATGGAAAAAAAAAATTCATCAATGCCATATCCAATAGAGCGGTAATACCCAAAATATATAAAGAACTCAAGAAGCTAGGCATCAACAAACCACACATACACACCACATATACCTCCCCCCCCACACACACACACTTAAAATATCTATTAAGGGCTGGTGAGATGGCTCAGCGGGTAAGAGCACCCAACTGCTCTTCCAGAGGTGCAGAGTTCAAATCCCAGCAACCACATGGTGGCTCACAACCATCCTTAACAAGATCTGACTCCCTCTTCTGGAGTGTCTGAAGAAAGCTACAGTGTACTCACATATAATAAATAAATAAATCTTTAAAAAAATATATCTATTAAATATATTTCCTTTGGTGTAAATATACTATCTTGTATAACCAAGGCCACCTTCCTAAGAATTACTTGTCTTTATGGAAGTATGTTCTATTGCTTTCTTTTAATTCACTTTGCTTTCCAAAAGAAGGAACATAAAATTTACAGATTCAGTTTTTTATTTTTCTTTTATTCTCTCTCTCTCTCTCTCTCTCTCTCTCTCTCTCTCTCTCTCTCTCTCTCTGCATGCATGTATGCACATATACATATTTGCATGTGAGAGAGTGTATGTAAGTGATGTATGTGTTAGGAGTCTTCCTCTACTATTTACCACCTTATTCCACTGAAACAAGGTCACTAAAACCCAGAGCACACTTACATGGCAAGCCTGTTTAATCAATGTGTCCCAGGATATCCACTGTCTCCACCTTCTGAGCACTAGAATTATGGGAAAGCCACCATGTCCACCTGGCAATAAATAGGTTCTGAGGATTCAAACGTTGGTCCTAATACTTGCTGTACAAGAATTTTAATCACTAAGCCACCTTCCCAAAACTACTTTTGCTTTGATTGTTTGAGGCACGGTATATTATTCTGTGACTCAGGCAAGCCTCAAACTTATGGCAATCCTGTCTAAGCCACCAGAATGTTACGATACAGGTATAGGTCACAGCTTCCTGCTACAATTTTTTTGAGAATGTGGCTATACTCACCGTTTTTTATACTTCAGAATCACCCAAAAGAAAACAATGATGAATAAAATAAAGACGATTATCCCAATGAAAATTCCTAAACAGGAAAAAAAAATAAATGAAAAAACACATCACAAAATTTTTTAACTCTATCTTAATAACTAATCCCACTGTTGGTTATCAATTTTACATGTAACTTTTACATGTAACTTTATCCTAGGTTCTGCTCTATTTTGGTTTTAATCTAGGATATTAGACCTACATTATTAGTTATGGGGTGACCAGAACATTCCATAAGTTTCTTCCTAACAACATAGCCCTTCATAACAATGGTGCTGCTGGGCTCAGTACACACAGTTTACCCAAGTCTTTAATGGAAGGCATGAGACAGGATGCTCTATGTGACAGAAATCCCCTTGTTATCAAACTGTATAAATCCATTTGTGTCGGCTAAATCATCAACTTGACACAGTTTAGAATCACTTGACAAGAGAATCTGAGTGAGGAATTAGCTAGCTCTGGTTGGCCTATGGGCATGTCTGAGGGAGATATCTTAATTACATTTATTAAGGTGGCCCTATAGACACACACTGTAGGTGGCATCCTTCTCAGACAAGGGATCATGGACTGTACAAGAATGGAGAAAAGTTCTTGACAGTGGATGTGAGTAGCTGCTTCAAATTCCTGCCACCTTGACTCCCCACAGCGATGGCCTATACCCTGGAATTATTAGCTAAGAATAAAAACTCCTTTCTCCTCTAAGTATTTTATCTCCAGACACAAGATTCACTCACATGATGGTCTTATGACTTTAACAATACAAACTATCAGGATGGATATTTCTGGGTACAAAGTAAAGAAAGATTTGACTCTCCAGTCATATTAAAATAAAGAATTGTTGACAGCTAAGAATGATTACTCACTCAAATAATTCAAAGATGAGGTGCTTCACTGTGCATGAAGATGCCAATCTCATGACACCCTAAACCAGTGGTTCTCAACCTTCCTAATGTTGTGGCCCTTTAATACAGTTCCTCATGATGTGGTGACCCCAACTATAACATTATTCTCATAGCTACTTCATAATTGTAATTCTGCTACTGTTATGAATCATAATATAAATACCTGTTTTCCTTAAGTGACCCTTGTGAAAGGGTCCATCAGCCCCCAAGGGTCACAGCCCACAGGCTGAGAACTGCTACCCTAAATTTACACTAATTTTAATTGAACTTAAAAGATATTTTTGACTTCTTTTTACATATCACTTATTATAAGTAGATACTACTAAAGAATTTCCCAATAAACACATCACAGGACTTACCAACTATTAGACCACTGATTGAGCCTGAAAGAGAGAAAAAGCCAAAGAAATGTTACTGGTGCATAATGTGGTAGCATGCACAGGGTCTGCATAGGTCTAAGTCAGATGAGGTGCCAGCACTAAGACAGGGAAGTGGACATGCTCTCCCATCACTAACCAAGTAGCCATCTCAAGTTGACAACAGCTCACAAGTAAAAAATTAGTTTTCTCCAGTGGAGTCTCATTGAGAATACAAAATACACTCAACGACAGGCCTTATGCCCAGCAATATATGGCTAACTCAAAATAAACTTGGCAGTATTAGAGGAGTTTTTGTTTCATTTTGTCTCATGTTGTTTAATCTGGGCAATTTTTTAACCTTATTCTTCTTTTGCTTTTATATCTTATGGTTTCTGATTTTGTAGTTTTGTGGGTTTTCTGTGGGCATGTATCTCTGTGTGTATGTGCATCTTGTGCTTTTTCTTTGTTTCTTTGTTTTGTTCTATTCTGTTCTTTTTGCTTGTTTGCTTTTAAAGAAAAAGAACAGTGCAGAGTTGGATGGGTAGGAAGGTGGAGCAGATCTAGAAGAGGGACAGGAAATCTGGATTAGAATATATTGTATGAAAACAAAAACAAAAACAAAGCCCCCAAAACCAAAACAGGGTGTTTTGCCTGCCAATAAACACATGGTTTCTCACTCAGCCACATCCTCCTAGCTCAAGTTGCTTGATAAATGTACGATTTTAAAATGTATGTAACTTTAACTCTATATCATATCTTGTATGTATTTAAGATTAAAAAATGTCCTAACCTGCCTTGAAATGTTAACTTAATTACTTGATAGCTTTTATGAAGTCTTCATTATATTTATAAGACACTTTTTTATCTATAAAAACTCTTATTTCACTAATATCAATTTTTAACTTATTTATGTTTGCTTTGTTACCTCATATTTTGTTTTGACTTAGTATCTATAGTGCTGTTTCCCCAGACGTCTAAACTTTCTTTCTGTCTCAGCCAGATCTTTAGTATAGTCCGAATGCTCTTATTCAGTATACCCATTAACTTTTGCCAAAGAAATGCATAAAATTTCATACTATAGAATGTCAAGTTTATAATTTCTCTAAATTATTGGTAATTATAATGAATACATTAAAGAAATTAGATGTAAAAATGGATCTTGAAAAATCTTAGTACATAACCAGTATTATAAATAAGAGTTTAAACAGGCAGAAAGGAAAATAACTAGCACTTAGGTGTTATTGTTGCTACAATATTTTGTGGTGCTATTTTGTGGAACCTACTACCTTGCGCATGATAAGTAAGTAATCTACTATCGATTGACACCCCACTCCAAGACATCATTCAGTGTTAATTCTGCTCAATTATTCCTTGATATGCACAAGCTACAACACCCTCCAGTAACCAGCAGAGGGTGACTCTCCTACAGGATTCAGAATAACATAATTTCCAAATTTTAATGTGTTTACTATATTAAATGAAACTCCTTCAGCTACAATAGTGAGAGATATGGCCTGCAGCTGTCTACTGTGTGGAAGGCACTCCCTGCAAACAGTTCTCAAAGGCCTACTCCACCCATTGATGTGCTCTCTTGGCTCTCAGGGCATAAAGAAATCCATGTGATAAATGCAATGGTAGAATGAGGTAGTGGGAGCTTGAGGAGAGATGACAGACTGGGAAGCATGAAGACAGAAAGGAAGGGGCTGCTTTCATGTTGTGAGCCTTTGGGGGTCTTATGTTTTATTGCCTAGCACCTAGTGTTGAGGAAAAAAAATCCTACTACCTCCTTTTAAATTTTTAGTAGCGACCTTGGTTGGATTGATAAAGAACACAAACATTCAACTTTTACTAAAGCTATTCATAAACTTAGCCCTTCATAAGATAAGTGACCTAAGCAACATGCTTTTTTACTTTGCAGACAAAAGATAATAAATTTGTGAAGGAATGACAAATGGGTCACTAGACCTGGATAAATTCTAGGATTATTATTAAGAGATGTATGGGTAGGAAAGTAAAAATTGGTAAAGAAAATGTTTACTACAATGAATTAATTTACTCGTTTTATCACAGCGCCATTTCTTGGTCTCTGGTGATTAAGGTTATTTTCCTGTCTTTGTATGCAAAGAATATCCCTTCAGAAAATCTTCCAAAAGACTCCTGCAGTCACACTTCAAGTGATTTTTACTAATATTCCAATTTGTCAAATTTTGAGACAGCACATTCTTAGCTCCCTCATCACTACATATCATCACACCCCATCACAGTAGGCACCAGAATAGATAGATGACTAGGCAGTCAGTGACCATACTGAGGAAGGGCTCCACCCCTACATTTGTACTTACGAGATACACATTTGGCCAGAAGAGGATCCCAGCTGCCATCAGACTGGCACTGGCTCTGAGAACTGCCTTCTAGAGTATACCCATCCTCACATTCCAAGGTTACATTATCTCCATAGTAATATTCTTTTTTCATTTCCAATCCCTTCTGGAATCCACTCATATCCCGAGGGAGATGACACGTCACTCCTGCAATTAGAAAAATCACAAGGAAATGAGTATGTTGTGGTTAATTAAAATTGCTATTATTGAAACATCTGTAACCCCAGATTTCGCCCTCTACAAAATGGGGTATACTTTCAATAAAGAATTTCTGTCACCCTCACAATCTTATTCTTAAATTTTCTGACTTTTATTTGTATACAGTGAAGGAATATTGGGACACTTGATTATCAACTATATAGCTGGAATCTTTTAGAAATACATGTCAGGACAACCATGGTCCATGTGGACCACACCTAATTTAAAAAATTACAATTTCATGCTAACTCTCTTGTTATATAACATATACTGGTATTTTTGCTGTGGAGTAAAAGTAAATGCTTCTAGCCTACTTTTGTATATAGAACAAAGAAATTAGTAACTTGCGATTCTAATTTTATATACTATCTAATTTCTTTTATTTCATTTAATTCATCCTTTAAATTGCTTTATTTTTCTTTCCAGCCATAAATATCTTCCTCAACTTCAAGCAAAGCCTCCTTTTCTGTTGTAATTATCTCAAGATTTGTAAAGTGGTATTTCTAGAAGTATGGTTTTCCTATATCAGAGGATTTTGATTGACCTGTTAAAAGTAGCCTTCTGACCCTCTTCAAAACAGAATCTCTGAGTCCATGGAAATGAACTAAGAAATACCTTTTTAGCAACATTTCAGTAATTTTGCTACTATGATAATGGAAAGGCACTGGTGTAAAACATGCTTTATTGGTTAAGACAAAATGTATCATACATATAGTAAATAAGTAAATAAATAAACCTCCCAATAAAGTAATTATATATGCTTCCCATTGAGGCTTATGGACAAAAAAAAATTCTAGAAAGAAGACAAAAGCTTTATGTTTTATTAATTTCAATCAAACTATGATGATGATGCACATGACTGGGACATTAGTAGTTTTGGATCTGTAAATTTTTTGCTTAGAAGAAACTGAGGTCTAACCTAAGCTAGTGTTTATTTTAAAAGCCCAGGAGACAGTAGTCCTAGACCACCTAGGAAGCTAAGTGTTTAATGGATTTAGAAGTAAGTTTTTTTGTTTTTGTTTTTAAAGCAACAATTCAATTGCTTTATACCAGGGTTAGTCCTATTTACAAGATTGAGAACAGGTAAAGCTTGAGTCACATAGATGCTAAGTTCTAGGAAAAACTGTCTGAAGCATGCACTATCATCTTTAGCAAAATAAATGTCTCTTGGTGGCTCAAGGTCGTTATCAACACCAACCAAATACAAAATGGTGTCATCACACTACACCAGTAACTACAGATATCTTTTTTATACCTGATCAGATCACTCTAGAGCACGAGACCTTGTTTCAAAAACAAAATTTTATCTCACTATAACCAGTTGAAATATATTTATTGCCAGTCTTATGTGTCTCTACACTGGTTCAATACCTCAGTTCCTTATGGATTGAATATTCCTATAAAATTTCATCATAAAACATACAAATAGATATCTAGTAGTATATATTTTAATAAATCTTATTTTAAATAAACATTTTATAATCAACAGGAAAAGGGAATTTTAAAAACTGGCTTTCTTTGCTTTGGGAAATATAAATAAGATAAACTAGTAATGTTTCATACAGAAAACAAGTACTTTAATACATTTACTGATTTTTGTAAGCAGATAGTTTGGAAATAAAAGGTCTCCCATCATGTCAAAGAGTGACTTCCTTTCCCCACTTCCTGTTCCATAAATAAATTCTTATATATATTTGTTCTATTTTCTTTACTATACATCATTATTTATTATACTATTTATGTATTATATTTTTTAAAGTATATTTTCCTATTCATTATCTGTTTCCTAACTAGAAAACAAACTCCACAAAAATATGGATAACTCTGACCTATTTGTTGCTCTTTCTATCCATAGAAATTCCTGGCACAGAAGCCAAAGAGTAGAGAATCGGCCTACTAAATAGATCAGTGAGAAGATAAAAGAGCATGGCAATTTAAGAGATATCAGTCCATGATGATGAAACTAATAAATACAACAAATAGGCATAGTTTCATGTACCTTTATATCATCTACATAATCCCTACAAAATTCAACATTAGCACACCACGTGTTGATAAACTATATAACAATACATGTTACATAAGGCATTTCTTGAAATTCTCCCAATGAATAAGTAGTTTATTAAAGATGCAGATAACAGGTAATTCTATGAGGAAAAACACACTTGCAAAGAAAATCAGAAGTTCACTCCAGCCAGGCTGCATATAAGTTAATCTTTCTACTCATGTTTATACACATGTATACTGCTATTCCCAAGATTTTTTATTCCAGCTGAGACACAATGACTAGCCAGAGCTGCATTTTAACTGGAACCTAAAGCAGAGGAAGCAGGGATCATCTGGCAAACAATTTCTGTCTTTTATCTCTCATTTTATCTTTTTCACTGATAGATGTTCAGGTTCCCCACTTTAGCCTAAGAAGGATTTGGTTCATGGTACAGGCCTAGCTAAGTTCATTTGGGTTCTGAATTTAGTAGCTAGCAGGAACTCAGAAGCCATTGAACCTAAATCTTGTGACTAACCAAAGGGTAGAGGTGGTGTGCTCAATTGTCACACCAACCCCAAACCATCACCATCTGTGGCACTAAACACACATCCCTAGGAGCACAAGATCCAGAACATTCAGAGCCCTTCTGATTTCTAGCTGCCATTTCTCTTGTTCTCCTCTGCAGGTCAGGAGAAGAAATGGCAAATTTTTGGGACAAAAATCAGGTATTGTTTTCACAGACACATCTTATGCTAGATGTTTTAAAAAGAAAGAAATGGATGAGTGTTTGCCATTCTGTATGCCAACTTGTTGTTGGGTTCTATTGTTCTGAAATTTGTAATTGTTCTGGAATTTAAAAAAACAAAAACGAAAACCTTGTGGGTGGCAGATTTCATAAGTAGTAGATCCTTAAAAATTATTCAAGACAACTGCTTTGTTGCCCAGTCTTGCTTTCTACAGACCTATAGAATCTGCTACCAATAATAATAGATTCATAAACATAGTTATTCATAAATAACTACCACCAAACACATTGTCATTGGCCTCTATGATCCCTGAGAAGATGTAATAAATATACTTATCTATATACTACTATAGATTCTACTACTGGTTGGTTTTACATATCTTGACATGAACCTTGTCTGACTTATTGTTATGTAAATTTTTGTCATGTTCATCAATAATTCTTTTATTTTAATCAACAACGCATTTATTTCTAGTTCCAATAAAAAATTCCAAAAGAATCTATGTTTGTACTTGGCATTGTGTTCTATTGCCACTTAATACTAATGTCACTAAGTCCCTATTCTCATTTTGAAATGATCCTTCCAGAGGTTGACCTCCTTGGGAACTTCTTTAAACAGTCCCTATCTAACATTCTATCTCTAATCTCTATCCTGGGCCATACTCAGCCTTCATCACAAATAAATGACACTTTGGTCTCAAGTTGAACATTCAGAGGGAACAGTAAATGTTCATTAGTAAGATGGCTCAGGAAAGCATCACAGGTTAAAGAACTAAGCATGCCATGTGAGGGACAAGGAAAATGTTTTTAAAAAACAAAACAAAACAGATGAGAGTCTAGACACTTGCCCATATGGGGGCTGCTTCTCTATATCTTCAGTCTCCCTGTGTTGTGTGATATAGAGAAGCAGCCCTAAGGAGTTCATAACCAGGCTCATAATGGTAGAATACTTCTTTTCCAGGAGAAATATTCTCATTGTTTGGGGTGTGCTTCCCATGTAGTATTTCTGGGAGTTACTGACATCCTATGAATAGAACAGGTCTGAAGTACATTTAGTTTTGGAGACATGCCCTCCTAAGCTTAAGGCTTTAGAGAATCATATGTAAAGAGTGCTAAATTTTGGATATGGAATGTTCCTCAATGCACATGTGCTACAGGTTTGGTCCCAGGACAAGCACTGCCAAGGACCAGCCCTGGCTTGGACAGGGGTTCTGAGAGAAGGGGTCCAAGCTGGTAGCCTGTGGTCTGCTATCCAGACTGCTTTCTCTATGTTCTGCTCAAGACACCTCTTGCTGTTCTAAAAATTCTCTGGATAGCTCATCTCTTGCAGATCAAAAGCCCAGTTTTTTATTTATATATCAACTCAGTCTTTACTCCAGGTTTCCCTTTGATTATCCCATGAATCAGCATTCCAAGATCCCAGCCCCCTTGATTCTCAGGAGGCTGCAAGCACATTTTTTTTTAATATTGCAAAACAATACAGATATTAGCACAGATATCCTTTGTTAAGCACAGAGGATAAACTGGCTGGGTGGGACTCTGCCCTGAAATTACCATTTCTACCATGCCTGGCCCTAACTTTGCTCTGTTCCAGGCTGACCCAGAATCTGCCTGCTTTTGAAAGCATAAACAAAAAACTTACCTGGGTGAGATCTTCTGTGATCACCACCCCTAATCTCGTTATCTTCTTCCTTAGTATTTTTCTGACAAGTTGGCTTCTAGTGCAGCTACCTCTGTTCCTTTAGATCTGTGAAGCTCCTTATACAATTTATATTGTGTCCTTATGTTTGAGAATCCATAGTTGAGAAACTAATCCATAGTTGAGAAATTATATGTTTTCAAACACATATTTTCAGAGTTCTTTCCCACAGCTTTACGGGCATTTACCATTTTGCTAAAGATATAAGACACACCCTCGACGCCTGGACATGTGCTATTTCTACTTAGGAAATATCACACATAATACAGAATTCAGAATGATGGTTCCAAAGCAAAGAAATACTTTGATTCAAAAAAAATGTATTAATCAACTTCTGTCACTATATCCGACTAGCATATAGAAAAAAAACCAAAAAACCAAAACTAACAGGGAGAGTATGAGTTAAAATACAAAAAGTTAGGGCAAACTACCAGACTGAAGTCTTACTCTATATACTCACGTTCACACACAGGAACACTGGCATTCCAAACGCTTTCCACTCCTTTAAGAACACAATGACTAGCAGAATTGCCTTTTAATTGATACCTAAGGAAGAAATTGATAGTGAGCTGTAAAATGTTTTGGCAAGAATATTAATTCCCAGGTCTAGCCAAAAAAGCATCTGAGGATTTTAAGGATATGAAACCAGGAGACAGAAAGAGTGTGTGGGTGCTAAGCCATTGAATTACCACAGCTTCCAGTGGGTGGATAAAACAGAATTGCAAAGCAAAGGGGGTTATAACACTCCCATCTGAAACTGAAGAAGATAGTCAGGGCAAAGCCAGTTCCTGGACTCTGACTGAGAGACACTGATCATGCTACAGGGAACCTGGTACTTCTCACTGTCACAACTGTAAACCCACTCTGCCAAGACAACACCTTGTCAACTCTAGCACTGAAGAAGCAGAATTAACTGGCAGGAAATAGAGACTGTTCTTATGTCTCAGTACCTGTGACTGTTGCCTAGAACAGCATGCTCAGCTACTAAAAAATAACTTGTGTTTTTCTGGGTAATTCAGAGAAGTAGGTGACTTATGAAGTACATGTGTATGGCATATAAGAGACTTAAAATGTATTATTTGTTGGGGAGTTTTTGTTGTTATTTTGTTTTTCCTTTTAAAGCACTGGGAAAGGGGGAAAAGCCAATTTTTTAAAGAAATCATCCAAAATTCTCAAAGGATGTTAAACTCTTATGCTCTCCTAAATCTTACATGTTCCTGGTATTTGGTGCCTGCCAAGAATTCTGTGAAGCACTGAAGAGCAGAGTCTTTGTTGTCCATGATTGGTAGCTTCATAGAGTCACGTCTGCTGTCAAGCAGGTTTATGACCTCACCTAAATTGTTAGAATCAGCCACCATTTCAGAGCTCATAGCCCATTACTGATCAAATGATACATAATGGGTTTTTTTAATCCTGCACCTTATTTTTTGTTTCTCTTATAAATCCTACTATTGAGGGTTTAATTTTTTTTCTGAAAACTGCTAAATGTATTGTTATTTACATAAACTTTCTGTAAAATTACTAATGTTATTTTCTATTTAGAAAATGATTTTTTCACTTAGTGTATTACCTATATATTTAAAACCAGTAGTTATATATGTTTTTTCATCTGTCATTTAATAAACATCCCAGTTTTCCCTTCATGTCTTATTTTATGAATTCTACCAAGAAGTTATGTCTTTCCCATGCCAACCTTCTCAGATTGTAGACAAGTTCAGACTTAGTTTTAATGTCCAGCAGATTAAGTTTGTTTGCACTCACCCTTTATTACAAACAAAGGTCACTTTGGCCCCAAGTTGAAGATTTAGTGGAAACAGTACACGCCCATTAGGAAGCTGGTCCAGGAAAGCACCACAGAATTTCACTGGAGAAAACAAAGCCAAACAGAAATAATAGCAGTGCATGGTAAATAAAAACATAAGCCACCTATGTCAAGCAAAATGACATCCTTGGGACCTGCACATGTCAGGACCACAGGACTCTGCAATGCAGAGAGACAGCTCAGTGGACAATGTAGCCTGGCTCATAGCAGTAGAGCAGTTTCTGCTTGGAGAAAACTGATCTTTGTTTGGGGGTATAATCCTAGTGTTGGATTTTGGGGCAGCCGACATATTGAGGGTAAAAGAAAGTTTCAGGCATGAAAAAGATTTCCCTCAATGGTAAACTGGATCACAGATTAAAAAAAGGATCACAACTATAAGCCTGCATGTGGAAAAAAGAAAGAAGAAAGAAAAAACAGCCTTATTTATATATGACAAAATATTTTTCTGCCAAAAGTGACAATACAATACAGACACTGTGACTATAACTGATAAATCTTGAATTTACTATTTTTATCTCTAAGTTGTGCAATAGGGTTACAACACTTCCAATATATTTGTTTTGTTTTGTTTTGTTTTTTGAGACAGGATTTCTTTGTGTAGCTTTGGCTTTTTTGGAATTAGCCATGTACACCAGGCTGGCCTCTAACTCACAGAGATACACTGGGATTAAAGGTGCGAGTCACTACTGCCTGGCTACACTTCTAATTTCTACTAACCCTACATAAAATTAAAGATTGATGGTTTATTTTAGATTTCCATACTACCTTTCTAGAAAGGCATTACCAACTTTTAGTTTCACATTTAGGCACTAAGAGGAATCTCAATATTCTGACATATTTCCAACTGGACAACCACAAAGGTGCTAATAAGTTTCGGTTCTGATCTCTTCGGAATCCTGCTTCACCCAGTACCTGGCCTGGGCTACTAGAGAGATGCCTTTTTTGTTGCCCTACAAAACCAGTGCTGTACAGTCATTATTTTCACTCCATACAGAAGATAGATGAGTAGCCACTGAGCAAAATCTTTTTTAAAAAACCTCCAGTTTCACTGAGCATACACCAGCTGATATGAGTCCCCTGACACATATACAGCAGAGGACTTCCTGGTCTGGCCTCAGTGAGAGAAGATGTACTTGACAATCAAGAGACTTGAGGCCCCAGGGAATGGGGATGTCTAGGAGGTGGGGGTGAGGGAATTCTCTTGGAGGCGGGGTGGTGTGGGAAGTGTGGAGGTGGAAGGGGTATGGGACGAGAAACAGACCAGGAGTAGTATAATGACTGGACTGTAAAATAACATTTAAAAAAAACCCTCCAGTTTATCATAATGAAAGTATGTACTATATATGCAGTGTTCTAACAGTCCTGGGTTCAGCTTCTCTTTAAGCAATGTTTTTTAACTCAGGGAGTGAGGATATATGTGAGTCTTAAAACAATTACATTAAGTTGCAAAATGAGAAAAACTCCCTCTCTGTCTCTTTCTCTGTCTCTCTCTCACACATATAGGCACACACACACACACACACACACGCACAAAACACACACACACATTCACCAAAACAAACAAATACAACAACAACAAAAACAAAAAACAATAGCAATCCAAAACCTCATTTCAAGTCAATTCTCTCTGTCCTTTAGACTTCTCCAGTTAAAAATGTGGTAGTTATCTACAATAAATTTCCTTTGAGGGCTCATCTTTGACTAATACATTGTGCTGTGATATTTAGACTAGGCTGATTAAATTTATGTTGATTCCCAGCCTCGTGCTATATATTACCTTTTGACTATTATGGGCAGAAGCATGAAAACTACAATTTCTTTGCTCTAAGGAAGTGGTTCCCAATGGCTGTAACACTTTAATACAGTTCCTCATGTTGTGACAACCCCCAGGCATAAAATTATCTTGGTTGCTACTTTTAAACTGTAATTTTGCTACTGTTATTGAATTGTAATGTAAATATTGTTAGAGATAGAGGTTTGCCAAAGTGGTTTCAACCCACAGGCTAAGAAATAAAGCTCTAGGGTCTCTAATTAAGTTCTGCTACTTGGAAGCATATATATCAAACTAAAGGACAAGAGATATGATAGACACCTTTATGTACCCAGGAACAGCTTCAGTTGAGACAGTCTTGATGACTCTCAAGTGAGCAGTAGCCACTCAGATTCTAACAACACCAACGACCAGCAAGGACTGGCTCAATTCTGGAAGTATACCAGAATCTGGCTGACAGACAGTGACAGCGTCAAGCAGGGCAGGGCCAGCTATATCAGCTCTATTCCTACAATAACAGTAGCTCCCTAATCTTTAGCAACATTACTTTCCTCCTCTTATTCTTTCTGACCTCCAAACATCTTTATAACTCATTTTCTATAGGAAAGCCTTTGTTCTTTGAAAAATCTGGCAGACAGGCAGACTTAGAATCTAATCTTTGCTCTGCAATTTATATCATCTTGGAAAATTATCTAACCTCTAAGTCTCAATATGGAAAAAATAGTAACTATTCCATAGCTTTGTTTTATAAATTAAATATGCATACATTAAATATAACCGCCCATGAACCACTCATTTCATATTAGTAAATATTATGCATATGAATAATTGATGGAAGCTGGAGATCGCAGTGCATGAAAAGAACTTCAGTGTGTGATAATTCCCAGGATGTATCACATTCCTTGCTCACATTTAGCTCTGCTTCTTAATTTGAATGGATGTGCTTATAAGGTTGTTTGAACACCCACCTACACAAACATATATCCCTTTTTGATTTTATATTCCCTTCCAAGAAAATTTATTCATTCAACCCGTTCACTGCATTCCCTCATCCAGAACCAACCCTGTCCCTAGTCCTCCAATACTCCATGGAATTGCAGACTTCGAAGCTCAGATCAGACTTACCCTTGAAGCAGCTTGGTAACTCTGGCTCCCATTTGTTTACGGACTGACAATGCACACTGCTGTCTCCTTTCATGATAAAGCCAGGCTGACATTTAAACTCCACAATATCCCTTAAGGAAAACAAGCTTTTGTTCTCAGACACTATGACTGCATTTTCAACATAGGGAGGAGTACATTTGTTGAGTTCAATGCACTGAGGCGGAGGGCCACTCCAGACTCCAATTTGATCATCGTTGCTGGTACAGTGTAAGGAGGGCTCACCCACCAGGTAAAAGAGCTCCTTCCCTCTCCCATCAGTATTGCAGCGGTAGGTAACCACCATTCCATAATGAAAGTCTTCTCTGTTTGAACTGAAGAAATCTCCATTGGGAATGCCTGGGGGTATCTCACAAGGAATCTCTGGGCAAAGAAAAGAGATTAACCCTAATGAATCACTGAACTAAAAATATTTGCACTCATTATTTGCTTTTAATATTTACTGACTTGTAGGTGAATTTTTAAATGTTGCCATTTAGATGCATACAATAACATGTGCTCTGACTTTCCTATTTATGTAGTTGACCTTTTCATTTGAAATAACTCTTTGATCATATTAGAGAGTTTATATTAGCTTTCAGATTTTTCTTATTGCCTAAAATTTCAAAATTTGTTGTTAACTGAAAGGAAGTTTTTAAAAAATAATATTCACTAAGAAAAAATAAGAGGCAAATGAAAAACAAATGGATAGAAATATAAAATACAATTTGAATATGCCTGCAAATATGAGAAAATTAGCAAAACTGTAGATTACTCTGTATTAAGCATTTTGAAAATGTAATGCATAAGTGAAAATATAGACCATTAATATTCATGCAAAATATGTAAAGCTAAATTTGACGAATAACTCTTAAGAATACAAGAAAACCCCACAAATTCTGTCATTTTTCAAGTAATACATAATTCTAAATATAATTTCAAGTACTTTGAGACATGTAAAGGACAGAAACCTCAAGTTTACTATATGATGATTTTTATGAACTAGTTTATAAAAAACCCTAACTATTCTTAAAGTCAAAGTGATTTGTAATGGGCTACTTCCAGTTCCTTGGGGAGAAGGGAGTAGAACCAGTAGTAGGGAATGAAGAATATATTGAGTTTGTGGTGGTCTTAACAAATCAAAGAATAAAAACTGGAGTCCAGGGCCTCCTAAATAAGAAAGTTCTGCTGATAGCTTGAAAAGAACTGTACTCTTAGAATCAACGATGACTGACACCTACTATCTCAAAGGTTGGAAACCTTCAAGTACTGTAGATGGCCAAGAAAAATTAAAGTTTCTGACATTGAATCAAAATAGTGTCATCTGGCCAGTGTCCTGGAGCTTCACAGAAAAAAGAAAACTATTATCTGCAGAGTGTGGGTAACGTTCCCATAACAACAATGTACCAAAGGCTTGGTCTACTGGGTGGCAAGATGGTAACAGAGCTTTTAACAGGAGTGGCCTAGTGACTAACAGATAAAACATTTTTGGGATATATTAATTTAACATAACCCTGGTTTCTACTAATAAAAGGCTAAGAATACCACCAGACAGCATCTGAGGTCTATAGAAGTTTCTCTGCTTTGCTTCAAGCCCACCTACTTAATATTTCTACCAATGTATTTTAAAGGTGCGTTGATTATGACTTTCCTTATTTTTTTAATATAGAAACTTTTTGAGAGAAATTTCCTGAAAAGAAGCTGTATATATGCAGAGACTGGTTGATTAGAATTCCAGTCTGAAGAAATTGGGATGTTGCAGGTCCAGAGGCTAAATACCTACCATGGGCTAGTTCTAGCCCCCAAGAACAACCAACCGTTCCTTCCCTACTAACATCTTGTGACTAGTAAATAGAAGCTTTTTGGAATCTATTAACTTAGCACTCCATTAGCTTCTGCCAACCCAAAAGCTAAGACTGTTATCAGATATCATCTTAGGTCAACAGAAAAGCTTTTTCCATCTCGTTTTAACTGCCTGTCTAATATATCCAATAATTTACTTTAAGTTTGCCTTGATTTAATACTTCCTTTGTTCTAGAGAAATACAAAACTTCATGAAACTGCTTCCACATTGAAACATGGAATTTGGGGAAATCTAAATCTCTTTTATTGGGCCATAGTCAGTTAAAAATAGTTCCCAAATAAACTATCTCTTGTTCCCTCTAAAATAAGATCTGTAACTTTTGCATTGACAACTTCATCAAATGTTGCCATATTAGATCATGGAATTTGGGGCAACCTAAATCTGTGTTTCCCAGTCATGGTCATTTGTGTTTGGTTCCAAAATAAATTTTCTTTTCTTCTTTAAGGTGAGAGTTATATATATTGTGCTAACAGGAACATAACTTCTACCCCATTTTCCCCAAACCCAAGCTTGAATAAAATGATCTCCAGTAATCTGCCTCCTGGTTTGTTTGGTATTTTGTTTTTGTTTTTGTTTTTTTAACAAGCAGTGGTGGTAGCAGGAATGATGGTATAGAGGAATGACATATACTCAGGTGGCATTACATGGAGGGAATGGAGAGATAAAAGTATGTGCAACACTGAAGAATAACTAAGAACTTTCTAAGTCTGATAAAAGATATCACAGAATTGTAGATTCAAAAAGCATTCTTTTGTATTTAATAGATCTGGAACTTTCATTGTTGAAACATTTTCTCCTTTGGTTCCTTTTAGTTATTGTCTTTGTTTCATGGCTGTTATAAAGGATGGTAGAATTAGATTTTATATCTTTGTGATGTGTCTAGATGAAGAATTATTTGAATGTTGTTCAAGTTTATATGGCTTTTTGAATCTACTACTGAATGTCTGTAGATGAAATGAAGTGAATGGCAAAGTGTCTAGCACTAGGCTGCTATCTAAGAATTATTTGAACATAAGCACTAGATACCTAAAGTAGTCTGATAAATGGAAAGGCTACTGAATGGCTAAGGAACAATTTCACATCTGCAGTATAAATAGACATACTGAAAAAGATCTTTTTTGCCCTCAGTGGGAAAGTGTTGAATGGAAAATGACAGCATATGAGTTCATCACACTTTTTACAGTGATGCATAACTTAAAACTTAAGAATTATTTACTTCTAAAATTTTGTATCTAACATTTTTTTGGACTGGTTGATCATGGTTAACTTAAACCACAGAAAAGTAAAAGTGTAGCCAAGTAGGGCTGCTATATTCAAAATGGATGCCAAGGCAGCATAATTCATTGCAGGATAAATAAAATTTTTTCTATAAAAATAATATCTCTTGTGAAGCATGAAGGAGTAACATAAAAAAGATTGTGACAAGAAACTATAGAGTCACATAGTTGGAGTTGTTTGTATTGGGAACATGGGAAAAGTACAGTTTGTATTAGATTGGGCACTTACTGTCTTTATAACAGACAGAATTTAGCAGTGCTAGCTGTGATGACACATAACAGTAAGATACATTGGAGAGGTAGAGGAAAGATGATCAATTAGCCTGAAGCTAGCCTAGGCTACACCTTTCAACAGCCATATCAGTTTAGAAATAAAAAACTTAATGCTTTCTTATTTGTTCAAGGGTAATACACTGAATTAAATATGTAAGATTTTTAGCTATTGTGGGTTTGATTATAGAAACTAATATATTATTATTCTCTAACATGAAAAAACAATGACAATACAGAGAAGATAATGTGACGAGGAGACAGAGTTGTTATAAACCATAAAAGTAGAAGAAAAAACAGATTCTCTCTCCTGGCTTCCAGAAGACACCAAGCATATTACTGATACCTTGATTTGAGCATTTTGGCCATCCATCTAAAAGATAATACATTCCTCTGCTTTAAGCTACCAAGCTTGCAATAACTTGTTATACAAACCAAAGAGAATGTACTCCCATCAGTAACTAAGAGAAAAATAGAGGAAAACAAAAATGTATTCTAAATCATTTTCCTAAATCACATTTACAGAAAATTACTAAAACCACTAGCCATTCTTTTTAACAACATTATAATACTTTATCAAAATTGTCCCTATTCTGAGCCATAAAATATGACTCACTATGTTTCAAAGTAAACTAGTAAAAAATAATAAACTGGAAAATCCCCCAATGTTTAGAAATTAAGTATCACACTTATAATTAGTCTATCAGAAAACTTTTGTGCACGGTAGTAATAGACAAATAACTGTTTGGAAAGTAAATAAAACAGTTTGAACCAAATATATAGGTTTAAATGTGCATTACAAAAAATAAAAGTTTAGAACAAATTATCTTATCGGCCATGCCATTAATTTAGTAGTAGAGAAGTACATAAAGTTGAGGTAAAGGAAAATGAAAGAAAGAAAATAATATGGTAGGAATGAAAATTATAAACAGACATACACTAGGTAAAAACTCAACAAAGTTAAAGATTGTTTGTGAAGAGCTTAACAGAATTGCTAAATCTCCAGCAAAACTGACCAAGTTATAACCAATATCTCAACTTTGTATCACTATAGAATAATGAATAGATGCAAAGATAAATATAATGCTGATAACTAAGAAAACATAAAAAGAAATGAGTAAATGCCTTGAAAAACAAAACTTATCTCAAGTTAGTTCAATAAGACATTAAGTAAAATATGCTTTCTTTAGTTATTATGAAAATAAAATCAGCAATTAAAAATTTAATAACTCAGATCTAGACTACTCCGTTACTGAACCCACTGAAACGTGTAAGCAAAAATAGCATTATTATTAAACAAATTATTCTAGAGAACAGGAAATAATAATGTCAAGAACATATTATGAGGCCAACATAATCTTGATGCCTAAACTAAACAATGATACTAAAAGAAAAAAAAATCTAATTATAACCTAGTATTTCTTGGAACAGAGATGCAAATATACTAAGCAAAATTAGAAAATTGAATTCAGCAATATTTAGACAGGGTGATACGATACAATGATCAAAATGGGGTTTCACAAATTGATTTTCAAATATTAAAACAACTTTATAATGCTAAGATTAAAAAATATTAGCAATCACACATATTTGCATACAAATGTAGAAGATAATAATAACCCTAACCCTAACCCATCAGAACCAAGATAGGTTTATTTTACGAATTCAGTTGGTTGGCCTTTTAAAGTCAATGTGACACATAAAAGAAAAAAAGATGTGATTATTTCATATGTTTAGAATCAGAATAAAATGCGCAATAAGGGCAATTCTTTCAGCAAATTAGAATTTTCTTAATCAAAGAATATAATTTTTATTTGATCATTTATCTGTTAAAGAGTTACTTTTGACTCAGACTTGGAAGTAGAAAACAAGAACAGCCTGTCTTTGGGCAATTTGTTTCTGACATTTTTCTTTGGCATTTGCTTTGGCCCTAGGCCTCTTAACTTCGCTGTTTAGGAACTTTCTGACAATGTATCAGACATCATCATCTGCTTTAGAGATTGAAAGTTTACAGATTCTGCTAGCTCTTTTGATCCCCACAGAGACAGTTTTATCTGTCAGTCCACAAATATCCTTCTCTCCTTTTTTATACAATAACCAAGTTGAGAACACTCAGAGTGGCCCTCCTAATGTATCCCCAAACAGACTTGCACCTTTTCTTTCCAGTTCTCCTTGTTCTATAACAAGAATGCTCCAGTCAAATACCTTTGTCCTTCCCCTACTGGTTTGGACTACATAACCCTTTCACTCTTCACCAGATCATCATCAGCTCCTTCTGTAGCCATGCACCTCTCATAGAAAAGTACAAAATTTGTGTTCACTGCCCAAAAGGAATATACTCAGCTCAAATAATGTCTTATTTAAAAACCTGCAGTAAGTAAATGCTATAAGATAACCTCTAAAAGTCTAATATTATCTCTTATAGTCAACATGTCCCAGAGACTGAAACAAATATACACACTAAAGACCCAAGGAAGTAAACATTTCAGAACTTGGTCAAGTTGATAGATAGCAAGTTTATACAGAAAGTTTAAAAATTGTGCAAATTGCTGGATGCAAGGCCAAAATTTACATGTCTATGTTTGTAAATTTGCAGGTTTATGTCTTTAGAAGAACACCTCCTAGCATACATGAGACCCTGGGTTCAATTTCAGTCCTGCAAAAATTATATAATTCAAGAGAAAATGTAAAATACATGAATAAAAGTAACAGAAAAATTTCAACTTACGCTCACAAACAGGTGCCTCAGTATCCCAATCTACACTTTGATCAGTGATGATACATACAGCAGAAGAGGAACCAATGAGGCGGTATCTACACACAGAATAAAGACTATTAAGTAATATGTAAATAATTGTCTGCTCAAGTTGCTGATTCCCAGGAATTACTCTTAGAAGCTTCAGGATATTTTTTTTCTTGTCAACAAAAATCTTACATCCTCTTTTGGACTTTTTGATTTCCTTCCTCATTCGTTCCTAACTAAATGAGATTTCTCTTTTTATTATCTTACTAAACAATCTGCAGTAAATTATAGTTATTTCCTCCTATGTCTTATAATTAAAGATATTACAAGCATCTTGAAGGTAAAGGAAATATGTGTATTTCTGTATATTATACTAAGATGAATCCATTTATACTTTGTAAGCATTAATGCCTCGAACTCAGAAATCTGCCTGCCTCTGCCTCCCAAGTGGAATTGATCCATTCTTATCTCCTTGTATAAAGCTCAAGTCTAAGTGGATCAAAGAACTCCACATAAAACCAGAGACACTGAAATATATAGAGGAGAAAGTGGGGGAAAGCCTTGAAGATATGAGTACAGGGAAAACAATTCCTGAACAGAACAGCAGTGGCCTGTGCTGTAAGATCAAGAATCAACAAATGGGACCTCATAAAATTGCAAAGCTTCTGCAGGGCAAAAGATAATGCCAATAAGACAAAAAAAAGGCCACCAACAGATTGGGAAAGAATTTTTGCCAATCCTAAATCTGATAAAGGACTAATATCCAATATATACAAAGAGCTCAAGAAGCTGAACTCCAGAAATTCAAATAACCCCATTAAAAAAGGGGGCACAGAGCTAAACAAAGAATTCTTAACTGAGGAATACCAAATGGCTGAGAAACACCTGAAAAAATGTTCAACATCCTTAATCATCAGGGAAATGCAAATCAAAACAACCCAGAGATTCCACCTCACACCAGTCAGAATGGCTAGGATCAAAAATTCCGGGGACAGCAGATTCTGGTGAGGATGTGGAGAAAGAGGAACACTCCTCCATTGCTGGTGGGATTGCAAGCTTGTACAACTACTTTGGAAATCAGTCTGGCGGTTCCTCAGAAAATTGGACATAGTACTACCAGCAAAGATGTTCCAACTGGTAATAGGGACACATGCTCCACTATGTTCATAACTGCCCTATTTATAATAGCCAGAAGTTGGAAAGAACCCAGATGTCCCTCAACAGAGGAATGGATACAGAAAATGTGGTACATTTATACAATGGAGTACTACTCAGCTATTAAAAACAATAAATTTATGAAATTCTTAGCCAAACGGATGTATCTGGAGGATATCATCCTGAGTGAGGTAACCCAGTCACAAAAGAACTCACTTGATATGCACTCACTGATAAGTGGATATTAACCCAGAAACGTAGAACACCCAAAATACAATCTTCAAAACACAAGAAAAATCAAGAAGGAAGACCAACACGTGTATACTTCATTCCTCCCTAAAATAGGGAATAAAATACCCATGGTAGAAGTTGCAGAGACAAAGTTTGGAGCTAAGACAAAAGGATGGACCATCCAGAGACTGCCCCACCCAAGGGTCTATCCCATAATCAGCCACCAAACCCAGACACTATTGCTATATGCCAGCAAGATTTTGATGAAAGGACCCTGATATAGCTATCTCTTGTGAGGTTATGCCAGTGCCTAATACAGAAGTGGATGCCCACAGTCATCTATAGGATAGAACGCAGGGCCCCCAATGGAGGAGCTAGAGAAATTACCCAAGCAGCTGAAGGGGTCTGTAACCCTATAGGTGGAACAACAATATGAACTAATCAGTATCCCCAGAGCTTGTGTCTCTAGCTACATATATAGCAGAAGATGGCCTAGTCGGCCATCATTGGGAAGAGAGGCCCCTTTGTCTTGCAAACTTTATATGTCCCATACAGGGGAACGCCAGGGCCAAGAAGTGGGAGTGAGTGGGTAGTGGAGCAGGGCGGGGGGAGGGTATAGGGAACATTTGGGATAGCATTTGAAATGTAAATGAAAAAAATATCTAATAAAATAATTTAAAGAATAAAATAAAATAAAATAAAAAGAAAGTAGTACTGCTATTCCAGAATTCTTAAATGAAGAGATGTTGCCAACTCACCCTTTATTACAAGTATAATTAATACGGGATCCAAACTGAATGCCTGTGTGTACATGTACCAAGCCATTCTGAGGATCTAAAGGAGTTCTACATTGTTTACCTATGAAAAAGAAACAGAATTTTGGAACCAAGTACAGTAAACTGAACTTTCTTTAGTTTATGAATTTCTAACCTGATTATAACTTACTGTAGAATATATATAATTGTAATATTTCAAAGTTTTGCCACTTTGGGGAAATTCATCACGCACTAGCTTCCAAAAGAACTCTCATCCAAGTTTTTTCTTATTTTCATACAGTGGCTCCCTAAAACATGAAGCATTCTTCTAAGTATTCTAATTTACAGGCCTCAAAGTCTGAAAATTTTTCATTTCTTAATTATTAAATACACTTTGCTTCAGAATCATTAATTACTTAATGACACTTGTGTAAAATTAAGACACCCTAAGTGAAATATTCTGATGATATTTTCTCTTAATCGTGCCCTGTGACATTCATTCTTATTAAATTTATTAACAATTGAGAAGACAGAATCACAGAGTAAAATGATTTGACTGACAAGAATGATGATACACATATACTATATATATCTTAGATAAGATTATTAATGATGTCATAATCTAAAATCCAGACAAACTGAGGCAGACTCTACTATTTGTTACAAAGGAGCTTCTTCTGCAGTTACTCACGTATACACTTATCTTCAGCACTTGTCCAGGTTGAGTCTTCTTGGCATATGATAGAGAACTGCCTCTTGATATATCCTGGGCGACATTCATACTTCAAAAATGTTCCAAAGGGAAACATGGATTCATCAGTTAGATTTAGAGGTTTGGCAGAAGGAAGCTGTGATGGGGCTGGGCACTGACCTGTTGAATGAGACACAACAACATTACATTGGATGAAAGAACTTGCATCATCCCTCATCACTCTCAGTTCTCCAGCTAGCTACAATGGACCATGCATGATCCTCCTCTCTGGCACTCAGGAATGGATCAGTACTATGGTCAAGGAGGAAAAAAAATTATATAATTTAAGAAATGAAACTGCATTTCATTTTGTTAATGTACTTTCCAATACATATTTTGATTTACCTTCTAGACTCAGTTATTTTCCTTTAAGTCTTAGCAACATTAATTATGTGGCAGAGAGAGTCAAATAATATGTAACCAATAACTATATGTTGGAAAAAATCATTTTTATTTAACTTTGGAAATACAATAAAAAATAAACAATGCAAAAGACTTCAAGGAAGTCTTTCTCTTAGAAAGTTCTGATTAAGGAGGAAGGAAAGAAAAATTAGAACTTCCATGGTGGAAGTTCTAAAATTTAATATGTAAATTCTACAGTCCTTTCTACTTGCAAATATTTCATTGCACCTTGAGGCTTCCTGGCTTTTCACATCTTACCCTGGAGTGGGAGTGGAAGGACCTTCCTTAAAGTGGAAATCCAAGGGAGTTGATGAGGATTTGGGGTGGGAGATAAAGTACACAGTCCCAAAACAAAACAGTTGTCAAGTGAAAACTGTATCCCTGGGCCTGTTTGTCTAGGCCTTCGGAGCAAATGCATAGGTAATGTCTCCAAAATAGAAATAAATTAAGGAGCTGGAATTGGGTTAGATATTTGACAGCACCTATTAAATACCAATACCACGAAAGACATCAATATCTCCATTTCACAGATAAGGAAACACAAGAACATACTAACTTTCCTCACAACCAAATTCTAGGATTAGAAATTGCATCTCTCAATATTCCTGCAACCCCCTGTTCCCTTTCTCTCACTACACTCAGCACAGAAAAGCACAGTGTACATCTAATAAAGACAAGCAGCTGGGAGACCACGCGTTCTTGCCGGCTGAGTATGACCCAAGATCTAGGTTGAGCGCGCCCCACGCTCACCCATGGGAAAGGGGCGCTGGGCACCCACAGGCACCCCAGACCAGCATTGGAGTCTGCGCAGAGCCTATTTACCGCGGTTCCCTGGTGAACCGAGTATCCGTGCTTCCCCGGGCCTCCCCGCAGCTCACCCAAAGTTGATGGCAGCAAGAACAGCAGCAAGACCGCCAGCTGGACTCCTCCCCGGCCGAAGGCTACAATGCGCCACGCCGGATCTTTAGGCTCTGAACTCCGAGAGGAGGACTCCATTCCACCCACACCGGTCTCAAACAAGGTCTTACGGCGAAAGGTGTAGAAAGCAGCCCCACCCAGAATGCGGGAAATGGCGCTGGGTTCCGGAATAAAACTTCCTCTTGGGCTGGGAGTGGTCTTGTTTACTCCAAGCCCCTGGGATTTCTGTGGAATTGCCCTTGGGAGACTGATTCAGCAACGCAGGAACTGGATCAATACTTAGTAAGTCAGCTCCAGGAAGTTTTCCATTTGTAGGAACCTTCGACTCCAAAGAAAACAAGGCATTATGGGAACTCGGTTTGCATATAGCCCGGCCCTACTCCTTTTAAAAATCCGCAAGGGTGGAGCCTAACCCTAATCTGCAACAGTGAGCTGACAGTTCCATACCCTGTCTAAGGTACAGTAAGAACCTATTTCCTTATGATGAACTCAGATGTAACATGCCGCTGGAAACAAAAAATAAAAGCAGTGAGTTAATCAGACGTAAATTTTATAAATACGTAGAGGTAAAAACCACAGGTCTCATCTTAAAAGGAATAAGAGTTTATTCTGAAGCCATTTTGAGTGATAATGACCCTGGAACAATGATATGGTTACTCCAAATTTCATGTTCCAACATGGAAGCAGTTTCAAAAAGTTTTTGTGGTTTTACAGAGCAAAGAAAGTCACAAATTAAGGCAAGTTTAAAATTTATTTTGGGGTACATATAAGAAGCAGGTGGTGGAAACTTTTCTATAGGCTCAGGATGGCTCTAATGGCACTTGACTTTTGGATTGGTAGAAGCTAGTTGCCCGATAAGTCAGTAGATTCTAAAAGGTTGTTTGTGGTTTTGTTTGTTTGTTTGTTTTTGTATCTATTGTGTCATGATGTTAGTTGTACTGGATAGCTTTGTGTCAACTTGACACAGCTGGAGTTATCACAGAGAAAGGAGCTTCAGTTGGGGAAGTGCCTCCATGAGATCCAGCTGTAAGGCATTTTCTCAATTAGTGATCAAGGGGGGAGGGCCCCTTGTGGGTGGGACCATCTCTGGGCTGGTAGTCTTGGGTTCTATAAGAGAGNNGNCTGAGCAAGCCANGGGAAGCAAGCCAGTAAAGAACATCCCTCCATGGCNTCTGCATCAGCTCCTGCTTTCTGACCCGCTTGAGTTCCAGTCCTGCATCCTTTGGTGATTAACAGCAGTATGGAAATGTAAGCCAAATAAACCCTTTCCTCCCCAACTTGCTTCCTGGTCATGATGTTTGTGCAGGAATAGAAACCCTGACTAAGACAGTCATGATGTTAGTTCTGACCTAGCCCAAGATAAGGTAATTATTGGTCTCTGGACCAGCAAACTTGCAATCTCTCCAGAGTACTGAAATTCTAATCAGCCAATCAGTCTTTGCAGAAACAGTTAACTTTCAGGAATTTCCTTTCACAGTCAGATGCAGTTTTTGTTCACAACCATAATGTCAGTGCTATTCAGCCTAGACCAGGATAGTGCAGTAATGAATCCGGGAGCCAAGCCAGACCTTGCCATCATCCAAGTGAGATTTGATGGCAGGTGAACAATTAATAAGATTTCAAAAATGGAATAGATAGGATTTGCACTGAATTTTAATTCCTTTCTTAATACTAATGAGAGAGAGCCCTACTCAGAGATTGGTGGTAGTGCTTCTGGAAATAACAAATATAAAGGGCCAAGTTTGGGGAACAGGATTAAGAACTCAAAGATTCCAAGAGAGAAATAGGGCATGAGAACAAAAATGTCCACATTCTGTTTTCAGAACCTGTGGTAGGTACTTTATATGGCAGAAAAAAAAATGGCTAATTAAATTAAATCAAGAACATTTAAGTGGGGAGGTAATCCTGACTACCAAAGTGGGCTTAATAATCCTAAGGAACCTTACAGGAACATAATCCTAAATCAGAGAGGAAGAACAATGAGGACAGAGATCAAAGTTGCTGCCTCCAGAGAGCAAATGATAGCAGCCTCTAAAATATGGAACGAATAAGCAGATTCTTCCCTGGAGCTTTCAGATGGAACCAGTCCTGCTAACACTTTGGATTTAGAATTTAATTTATTCTCGAAAAAGTATGGAAGAAGTTATATTGCAGTTAAGTGTACTTTCTTACACCGTATGCTATCAGAATACACTGCTATCTATCCTCACATTGTTTGGAGGTTACCTTTTAACATCCACTTTCTTCCCTGAGTCCTTGATGGGTTTAGCTCCTGGCTGATATTTACTTCCAACAATGCTCCTCTTCTCTCACTCCTCATTGGCTTCAAAGATCACAGAAAGTTTTATTCCACATGCTTGGCCTCACAGTTCCTTAAATTATCATTGCCTATGATCTTGTCCTCCACTCTACTATGCCACCAAGGCTCATGAGAATATCCTGGAACTGTCATTATAACTGTGTCCTCTCTATGATCTTAACTATCCCCCTTAACCAAAAGTCCTACCCTTCTAGTTCACTCCCACTGTCCTGATTCTCAAAATCTCCATTTCACAGTGCCTGCAAATCCATAGACCTGCAATAACTGGTCTCTTGCTAGATTAGGTTTGTGCTTCATCGCTACAATCACCATTTTATATACACCTTCACTTACAGTATTTATTAACAGAACAACAAAAATTTCAATTCTCTATTATTTTGCCTCCATTACTATAACAATGAGTATGGCTAGAGAAAAACAAAGAATTGGTGATGACTAGTCTTTCTGTAAGGGTCTATACTGACTGGTTTTGTGTCAACTTGACACATGCTGGAGTTATCACAGAGAAAGGAGCTTCAGTTGGGGAAGTGCCTCCATGAAATCCAGCTGTGGGACATTTTCTCAATTAGTGATCAAGGGGGAAAGGCCCCTTGTGGGTGGGACCATCTCTGAACTGGTAGTCTTGGGTTCTATAAGAGCAGGCTGAGCAAGTCAGGGGAAGCAAGCCAGTAAGTAACATCCCTCCATGGCCTCTGCATCAGCTCCTGCTTCCTGACCTGCTTGAGTTCCAGTCCTGACATCCTTTGATGATTAACTGCAATGTGGAGAGTGTAAGCTAAATAAACCCTTTCCTCCCCAACTTGCTTCTTGGTCATGATGTTTGTGCAGGAATAGAAGCCCTTACTAAGACAGGGTCCATGATTCTCTGAAGAATGATACTGCAGTCTCAAATAGTATGTAAACTCAAAGAGTGTTTTATTTTGCAGAAGTCCAGCATGCTGGGGTCTACCATCTACAAAGATGGAGAGACCCCAAAGTGAGCTCCCAGGCCTGTTTTAAAGCACATTAGGGGAATTCCAGGGAGGGTTAGGTGACCTCTATCTTAATCTTGGCTCTATCTCTAGGGATACTCCAGAACCATTGCTGGGACCTGGAGGGGCTGGAAGCTGTTGCTGGAGAAGTCTGGAAACTTGCTGAGGAAGTCTGGAAGATGCTGCTGACCCATTGCCCTTGCCTCAGGCCAGGTGGCAGGGCAGCTTCTGAGGCCTGGACTTGCCTGGATTTGCCCAGTTCTTGGAAACAAAGATTTAGGTCTAATCTCCTGTACTGCCAATTTGAAGCTTGTCATAGAGTCAGCCTAGCCTTCTCATTACTTTAATGACAATTTATTTCATTTAGAGCTTTATGCTAGGATAACAACACATTAAGGGATAATCCTTCTGGTCAAAAAAAATAAAATACCTGGCCTGTATAGATGACTAATATTCCATTTGGACAAGATCAATCACCTGGCCAAGAGGCTGCCTCTAGAAAGGTAGGCTCACATAAAGCCATGCTTAAGAGATAGAAAAATTATCACTTAAATGAGATACTGTGCTTTTTTCCTTCCCGAAAATTCTACCCACCCCCAGCTATGTTGATTTGTAAGTCACCAACTTTTCTGAAGTACACAGAAAAGAATGACTTCATTTTCTTTCTTTTTCTTTTCTTTCTTTGGTTTTGTTGTTGTTACTGTTTGTTTGTTTCTACATTTTTATTTACTTGCTTTTATGTGCATGTTTGTCTGTTCACTGCCTATGTTCAGTACATACAGGGACCAGAAGAGAGATTCAGATCTCTTCAGTTTGGAAGTTACAAGTGTTAGCATTATGTGGAATTGGAATTGAAGCCTAGTGTTCTGGAAAAGCAACCAGTACTCCTACCGAGTAAGCCATCCCTCCAGTCCTTCTTTCTACCTCTCTTCTAAGCATATTTTCCCTAACCCTTTAGTTTTCTCAAATACTTTGTGTTTCACTCTTTTTCTACAGACATCCTCTCTATCATTGCCTGCCACTATATGGCTGACCTCCATGATGATTTAATCCAACTGGCATGAATTGTTTTCTTCTCCATTTCCCTCCTCTGGGCAACTGCTGAGGTTTACAACTTACAGAGTCTGGGGAATGGTTTCTGTGAAAGTTTAGTAAAATTGTCCTTGAGCTACTGTTTTATTCCATTCTTGGTTTATTTTATTGATGAAATTAAGAACTCCAAGAGGGAACCCAGATTTCCCTAGTATCTGATCACAAAGGGAGTTTCCTAAGTTTTAGCAACCTATGTAATTCTGCTTGATGTCCCCACTGTTCTTTAATCAATTAACTATTTCATTATAAATGACTTCCATGTGAATTGTAGTGTGTTTGCTTGCAGTCCTGGTCTCTATCCACTGGATACCAGGAGTATTTCCCTCCTCTAGTTTTAACTACCACAATGACTATAGACAAAACCATCCCATCTAAGAAACACTGAGGTAGATTATTCCTATCCAAAGCTCCAAAACTAGTCAAACATTGCAGGTTTTACCATCTTCTCATTTCCCTGCCTATTTCCACTGGTTTGTTTGCATGCTTTTGTACTAAGGTGATAAAGCACAACTATTAAATGGCCTGTTTGAAGGAATTGTTGACCACAGAAGCAGTATGTACTGGAATGTTCGACAAGTGAACTATGCCACCAGACAGAAGAACTGGTAAGGTCAAACCCCAGGGAATCTCAAAATTGAGAATGGCAGGTGTGGAGCCCACTCCCTGCCAAACTACCTGATCTGGAACACATAACCATGACACCTGCCCTGAGAGGACCATGACAATGGGTCACATAACATTAAAACCTGGAGTTCTCCATGCTAATGAGGTTTCTAGATAGGCCCCCAAATGTTTAGCCAAGTGAGCTTACCTTCCTGGGCATTCCTTTCCAGAAAAGGTATTTAATGCCTGCTTTACCCTGGGTAAGATGTGTGTATTTACAATGGCCATCAAATAAAGCAGTTTTGACAAGCAAGGACTGTCTCCTTCATCAAGGATCTTCTCAGGGGAGGCCTTTAGCATAAATATCCTAAATCTATTAGAGAAGGGCTTTTTTCTTCCAAGCCCTCCTTACTCTTGGCACTCACTTGGAATTTTGCTTCCATCAAGGTCTCAGCCTTCCCCTTCCTGCCTGGAGAGGGAAAGCTCAGACCCTCAGAGCCCTGTTCCCAAATCGCAGTAGTGCTGGCAGCACCTGGGTACACAGGTGACTAGGAACCACAGCATCCATCTCAGACTCCACTGTTTCTCACCCAGGGAAACATGGACTGAGACCCCCTATTATGGACTGTGTTCTGCCTCCCCTGAGTGGCGTACCGGGCACCCAAGCAGTTAAGCAGAAATGTAGCTGGCATTGGAATACTAAAGTTATAGGTTTCACATTGTCAGCAAATATTTTCATCAGTGTTTAGAGAGTGTTTTCTAGAGGGTGAAGCCAGAAAGAGAAAAGAGACTAGGAGATAGAACGGATTCCTTGGGATGTAATATTAGTCTTCAGTTCCTGTAGAGGTAATTTTCTTTTTAATTATTTTCTGTGTCTGGCTGTGTCTTAATTTGGTTTTCTATTACTATGAAGAGACACTATGACCGTGGCAACTCTTATAAAGAAAAACATTTAATTGTGGCTGGCTTACAGTTCAGAGTTCTAGTCCATTATTGTCATGGGAGGAAAGTTGGCAGCATGCAGTCAGACATAGTACTAGAGAGGTAGCTGAGAGTTCTACATCTTGATCCTCAGGCAGCAGGAAAAGTAAATGAAACACACTTCCTCCAACAAGGCCATATTTCCTCCAACAAGGGCAAGCTTCCTAATAGCCCAACTCCCTATAGGTCTATGGGGGCCATTTTGTTCAAACTACCACATTCTACTTCCTGGACCCCATAGGCTTTTAGCCATATCATAATGCAAAATGCATTGACTCCAATCTCAAAAGTCCCCATAGTCTATAACAATCTCAAACTTGTTTGAAAGTTCAAGGCTTCTTCTGAGACTCATCCAATCTTTTAACTTTAATTCCTGTAAAATCAAAATCAAAAAGCAGATCACATACTTCCAACATATAAGGATGTCCAGCTTTGACACATCAGAGTCTGAAGTAGGGGGCATGGAGTCAGCAGAACACACAGACACAGAATCTTCTTGATTATTATACAAGTTCTCTTAACTTTATTTTCCCCCATAGCTTATGTCACTCACCAAAATCTCTCAAGCAATATAAAAATTACAATGTGACTACATTCCATTTTTCTTTAAGTGAACAATTACAGTGAGTATACATTAAAAAAAAGAAAAAAGTGTTCCCCTATATCATCTCATGATCAAATGCTTTATGTATTATGTATTAAAAAATATTTTCAAAAACCCACATGCATTTGTAACCAAGCACTTGTTATATATTAACAAAGTAGAAGCAAGCAAGCTAATTTTCTCAGCCAGATTCTTTTACTGGCAGGCAGTAATTTGCAGTTACAAAGAAAGAATGATTTTATCTTAAAAAGTAATCTTATAAAAATCTTAAAGGAATCACAAGTCTAAATTTTTATAGAAAAAAATCAGTCATTTCTACTTTAAATCCTTAGGGTGCACATCTACTCATTAACAAATTTTTATTTAATCAATACCAGGAAGCTGAGGGCAAAAAATGAGTACACAAAATTAATCATCACCTTGATCATTAGCCCAGCTTTAGCAAGAGAGGCACGTCAGCCAATGTTGGGCTTCCATTGTTCTTGTCTCCTGACCTCAAAAATTTCCTAGCCCAACTATTAAGAATGTTCCTTTCTGAACTTCAGATTGTTCTCTAAAATTTTCTATGTCAAATATACCAGCAAAAACATCTTAACCTAACTTTCCCAACAATCCATATCTCCAAATTCTTTCTAAGGGTGGTGAATGTTACTAAACATGTATAACTCTAAGTCTTACTGAGGGTTATAAATGAATCATTCATCTGCTCCAGCAGCAAAGCTTGAAAAAGATCAATCACTATTATTGTTAAGTGACAAAGATACTGCCCAGACAGGGGCTGGACAACCCCTTAGAGTTTTCATACAACTCATAGTTTAGGAGCAGCATGATGTCTGAGAGAACTATAGAGGGATTTCCATAACAACATGAAGTCCTCAAGACATCTAGTCCTTGGAGCTCTGCCTCTCTGATGCACGCCCATCATGATTGTGCCACATCCCATGAGTTCTGTTTGTTGTTCTTCTCTGTGGGCCTCAACATAATGTCATAGGATATACATTATAATTCTAAAGGGGAGCATCGAAGAAATACTGAACCAAAAACTATCTGTGCAAACTCTGAACTCTGTATCTCCATGTCTGAAGTTAAAATATTCTTCAGACCTCCAATTCCTTTCATCTTTGTTGACGGAAATATGCCTCTTTCTCATGGGCTGATTCCAATCTCTGTTAGCAGCTCTCCTTTGAAGGTATCCCACAGCTCTGGCATCTCCAACATTTTGGGGTCTTCAAGACAATCCAGGCTTTACCTTCATAGCTTCACTCAATGACCTCTCTAGGCCTCCATGCAGGGACACCCCTGACACATGTCTGGCCTCTTTAGCTTTCCCTAGCCACAACACAAGAGTCCATAACCCCTTTCTTGTATCCTTGACTTTACAGCCAGAACCATATGACTAAAGCTGCCATGATATGTTGCTTGCTGGGGCCCTCATTCAAATAATTTTTCACAATCTTTCTGTTTTAGAAGCTTTCCTCATTGCATAAGCATGGCTGTCCTGCAACTTGCTTTGCAGACCAAGCTAACCTTAAATTCTGGGATTAAAAGTGTACGCTACCATGCTTTGCCCTAAACTTTTTTTTAATTCTCTTTCACTTTTCTTTAATTCTTTTTTACAAATAGGAAGCTTAGTTAGGTAAGGTCTTGCTCTGAGCTTACCACTCCCTTTACTCATTTAGCATCAGGGTTTCCTTTAAACTGTTTACACTTTCTGGTGCTCCTTTTCTCCTCGAATGTTACATTTTGTATTTTTCCTTGCTCAGCTTGCTCCTATTAGTTATAGGTCTGCACAAAAGTGACCACTAGTAACTGCACAACAGAGTCAATCTAGACTGTTTTGAGATCTCCTTTGCCAACATAAAATTTATCCAAAACTCTTCCGTTTAGCCATGGACAGATTTTTTTTTTTTTTTGACAAGAGCAGAGAGCAGCCACAATCTTCACTGAAATATAACAACAATCTGTAGGCCACATACTAAAATTCTTCTTATCTGAAACCTCTTGAGCTAGGCCCTCATAGTTGAAATCACCCTAAGCATCATTTTCTTCTGTGCTCCTCTAGGGCGGTCTATTGAGCTGTGCTTAAAGCATTCCACTGCTCTCCTAACCCAAAGTCCCAAAGTCCACATGCCTCCAAACAAAAGCATTCTCAGGTCTATCACAGTACCCCAGACTCTAGTTTCAACTTCTGTCTTATTTTGGGTTTCTATTTCTGTGAAGATACACCATAACTTTGACAACTCTGATAGAAAAAAACATTTAATTGGGGCTGGCTTACAAATCAGAGGTTTAGTCCATTGTTGTCATGGAAGGTAGCTTGGTGGCATGTAAGCAGATATGGTGCTGAAGAGGTAGCTGAGAGTTTTACATGTTGATCTGCAGGCAACAAAAAAAGAGAGAATGAGACATACTTTCTCCAACAAGGCCATAACTACTACAACAGCCTAATAGTACTATTCTCTATGGGCCTAATAGAGACCATTTTTATTCAAACAACCACAGACTGTTTTGCAATCATGTATTTTTGTGCACCTTCTGTGTACCTGGTACCCACAGTCACCAGAGGAGGCTAATTCCCTGGAATTGGAATTTTATAGTTGTAAGCTGTCATGTAGGTGCTAAGAATTAAACCCAACCCTAGGTCCTCTGGAAGACCAGCAGGTGTTTCTAACTGCTGAGACATCTTTCCATCCCTCCATGTGATTTTTAACTGTCCCTGAGAGAAACATTACCCCAAGTGAGTATGCTTGACCAGATCAGAGAAGGAAGTTTCTATTAAAGTCAGTGTTTCCAGTTAGATGCACTTATCACAACCACTGGAATATTTCAGATGCAGGAGTGTCCAACCTTTTTGTTTCTCCAACATGCATTGTCATCTAAAAACCTCACACTTGAGAACTGTTCAAGCCAAGTTACAAAAAGAAATCTAATAATATTTTAAGTAAGTTTTTTATTTTGTGTTTGACTGTATTCATAGTTCTCCTGGGCTTCATGTGGCCTACAGGCCTTAGTTTGGACACCTCTGGTAGATGTTGAAAGCTCCATGATGATCCAAAGCATATGGTAGGAGTGAGTAGGCTGCTTTCAAAAAGATGGTACTACATATAAAGATGGGTTTTCCTTAAGAAGTGTACTTGCACTGTCATTTACATTTCCATACCCATAACCTGGCTTCAGTTAGATCATAAATAGGGCTTCATAGAAGAAGCCTCACTATACCATGGCTGTGAACCCAACTTTAACATCAAATAAAACATCTCTGCTCTGCTTAAGAATAAATTGCATGTAAAAAATTATAGCTTCTAAAATTAGTTCACTGATGCCGCAACCACTCAGAGATTTACTGATACTCAAATGCTTTCTTTCTTATCAATGTTCAATGTAATTCCAAGCCATGAGACACACTGAAATAAATAATTTCTGTGTAGGTAACAATGTGACCAGTGTAACTAGAACATCAACATTCTCTCTATTTGACAATTACAACTATTAATCAATTAGATGGTATTATTCTATTAGGAAGTACTGAAGAGGGCTGGACAGTGGTGGCATATGCCTGTAATCCCAGCACTTGGGAGGCAGAGGCAGGTGGATTTCTGAGTTCGAGGCCAGCCTGGTCTATAAAGTGAGTTCCAGGACAGCCTGGACTGCACAAAGAAACCCTGTCTTGAAAAACCAAAAAAAAAAAAAGATAATATGAACTGGAACACATAATTGTATTTTATGCTGATAAATACAAATAAAATAAAAATCAGTGTCTATCCAACAAATATTTAATCACTTTTCTTTGGGTCCCTTGCTTTGAGTGCAGGATCCCTCAGATATAATGTTCCCTTTCTCTTCTGTTCTTTTGCTAAGACTCCCCAGGAAAAAGTAACATTTTCCTCCTCAAATTCTACAATAGCTTCTCTGTACTTTGCTATGACACTTATTCTTACCTTATGACATGTATGTCTTTTGTGTCCTACTAAATTAAATCTGAGAGGACAGAGGGTATATATAGGAGTCAGTTTAAAGTCATAGCGAACTATAAATTCTTTATTAAAGGATTTATACATATGTGCCTGGGTATGGATGTGCACCACATGTATGCAAAAGCTCACAGACGTCAGCAGAAGACATGGATTCTTTGGAACTGAAGTTGCAGATGGTTGTGAGTCATTATGCTATGCGGGTTCTGGGAATTAAAACTCTGCAAGAGCAATAAGTGCTCTTAACCTCTGAAGCATTCATTTTTCCATATCCTGGTCCTAAATTCTTTGGCCAAGAGAATATTTTAGCTTTAGGTTTTCCATCTGGAATATTTTTTGTGGGTTTTTTTTTTTTTGAGACAGGGTTTCTCTGTGTAACCCTGGCTGTCTTGGAACTCACTCTGTAGACCAGGCTGACCTCGAACTCAGAAATCCACCTGCCTCTGCCTCCCAAGTGCTGGGATTAAAGGCATGCACCACCACTGCCTGGCTCCATCTGAAATATTAATTCACCTTGGTATCATCTTTCTCCTTTAATTCTACAAAAAAGTTCTTATTAATTTTATCAGCAAATTTTGGGCTCCTAAATCCAATGCTCAATTTTCATTATTTGGCATTTTTGAGCTATCAATAGATATCTTTCAATATAGTAGTGAAATCTAATTAAGACGCTCAGCAAGATAAACCTTATAGTGTTCACTCCCATGCTTTTTAGGGGGGGTGAAGTGGGGGACCTCAGGTGGATTATAAACAACGCTTGCTCACCTTTCTGGACTTTTCATCATTCAGTCTTCTACTTCCAGCTCACTTTAATAATTGCTTTTTCTCTTAATTTCTAGGATCTTCCCCAGTCTTATTCTCATCTAATCAGTTGCTTCCTAGTCTTTGCAAGCTTCATGATTAGGGGAGAATGGTTGTACACTCACCATCATATCATATAGCAACATCTTCCTGGCTCCTGTTTGTCCTAGCTTCCATTTTGTGACTAAGTATTTATTCCTGTCCAAGAAACTCCTCCACTAAGATCTTAGCCCAACAATTCTTTTTACTCACTTGCTTTTATTTTTTTCCATTTCTACTAGGTCATCTCATCATTTTATAGGAACTGTGCCATAGATGCATATATTAATTATTCAAGTCTTTATTTTTGTTATGATTTTCAGACCCATTATTGAAAAACTCCTAGAGATAGCATACCTCCCAGTACTTTGATTTCTGTTCTTTCATTTTCTCTTAAGACTAATCCAAATTATTTCTACCAAAACCATTTTGTCAGTTTTATCAACAAATTTTGTGCTAAATCCAATTTTTGTTGCTTGTCATTTTTAAGCTGTCAACAGCAAATTCAAAGTTCTTTCCCTCTTTCCTAAGTTTCCTGTACCTGAACCCAACACACCACACTGGGGTCTCTACATCAGAGGCTGACTCTTTGCTAGTCTTCCTCATTTTACAACTCCCCATATTAGGAACCATAAGTAAGGCTCAGTATTTGGACTTTTTTTTTCTTCTATGGCTTCTTAAACCCCCATGATAATCTGATACAGTCTTTTTATTTAAGTAGGTGTTTCTGTGTTCAGTATCATCTGTGATGCTTGTAATGTGAATTTGTCAGCTGCCTTCTTGATACCTTTATTTGATTATTTGTTAAGTATCTCACATTTAACACCTCTAAAGCAAAACTGATTTCTTCCAGTATACTTACCACATTCTGAATTATCTTAATAGCAACTTTATCCTTCCAGTAGCTTAGGTCCCAAATCCCTGGCATCATTATTGGTATCTTTATCTTTTAAATCATTTATCTCCCTTGTTGTTATCTTTAAAATGAATGCAAAAATATGGTCTCTTCTTTGCCAGGCTGTTGTTGTATCAGCCTCCTTGCTCATTCCCTTCTCCTATGCTTAACTTCCTGTAGCCTCTTGTTAACATAACAGTTAAAGTGGTGATATAATTCTTCTGCTTAAAACTCAGGTGGTTTAGAATAAGGAACAAAATACCCATGAAAGGATATAGGTACAGAGACAAAATTTAGAGTTAAGATGAAAGGATGGACTATTCAGAGACTACCCCATCCGGGGATCCATCCCATCATCAGCCACCAAACCCAGATACTAATGCACATGCCAGCAAGATTCTGCTNAAGGGACCCTGATATNGNNGCCTCTTGTGAGGCTATGCCAGTGCCTGGCAAACACAGAAGTGGATGCTCACAGTCAGCTATTGGATGGAACACAGGGCCCCCAATGGAGGAGCTAGAGAAAGTACCCAAGGAGCTGAAGGGGGATGCAACCCTGTAGGTGGAATAACAATATGAACCAACCAGTACCCCCTGAGCTCGTGTCTCTAGCTGCATGTGTAGCAGAAGATGGCCTAATTGGCCATCATTGGGAAGAGAGGCCCCTTGGTCTTGCAAACTTTATATGACCCAGCACAGGAGAGGTCCAGGGCCAAGTAGTAGGAGTGGGTGGGTAGGGGAGCAGGGGTGGGGGTGGGGGGATAGGGAACTTTTGGGATAGCATTTGAAATGTAAATAAAGAAAATAATAAGAAGAACAAAAAAAACAAAACAAAAACAAAAAACAAACAAACAAAAAAAGACATGCTAGCCTGTTTAATAAACAATCTCCCTATTGCTAATACACATTTCAAGTTGGCTGGTATGAAATTTTATATGTTCTAAATATATATTAGAAATATTTTTTAAAAAAAACCTCAGGTGGTATCTACCATCTCAAAATAAAAACTTATTACAATAACCTAGCCCACCCTATCTAACCAGCCAGTTCCTTTCCACATAACACTCTGAACATGTTTTTCCTATTTAAAAAATCCACTCTAGGCTATACAAACTACTTTGCTATGCCAACATAGGAAGACCTCTAAGCCTTTGAACTAGCCATTGTTTGTATATTCCTTGAATCCTCTTCTATGTAGTTACTTGGCTGGCTCTCTACTTTTCCAGTCATTGCATAAATGTCATTTTTATGGTGAATACTTTCAATGTTATCACTTTCTTTTCTCTATCATCTTTCCTTGCTTATTTCTCTTTAATAATATTCTTATTCATTTTCTCTCATTTTTTGTTTCTGTTTTTGATTGTTTTTTGGAGACAGACCCTCATACAGTCCACTCTGCCCTCCAATTCACTATGTAGCTAAATTCAAATGTCAGCCTTAAATTCCTGGTCTTTCTCCCACTTCCTAAGTACTAGAATCAAAGGCATATACCACCGTATCTGACTTTATTTTATTTTTAATAATTTTACATTATTCTTAATCATTTTATTAATTACATTTGTTACATATTTACTGAATAGAAAAATGATTTCTATTTTTTTAAATAAGATTGTCAGTTGGAATATGAAGTAGGTAAGCTAATAAGATTGTGCATGAATATAAAGACTGAAATAGAACAATATTTCCTTAAGGACGTGATTTAAAATGCTATGAGAAAATATTAAAGCAAATCTTGACCTATGTATAAGTAACTATATTTCAATTTCATTATACACCAACTTTTCATATGATCAGCTTGCTGGGTTGTATGGATCAATAGAATATACTTCTCGTGTTTCTAAATGAAGAGCTCCTTCTTTGGGTCTTGTCCTTGTATGATAATTGCTAAAAAGAAGACATAAAAAAACTGTCAAATATTTACTCATTAATTGTGATTATAGTAAGGATTCATTAGCTGTCTGCTTTCTATCACTCACAGAAAATTGTATTTTCACATGTGATTTCATCTTATTTTCTTAAATATTACACAGCATAGGCCCCAATTTTAACAGCACATACAAATAAATAACTTGGTAATTTTTTGTTGGTAATTGTTTGGTATTGTTCAAGTTAGAAACTGGCACTAGATAACTTATTGCTCTCATTTACAAAACAATAAAAGCTTTAGAGAAATTTCAATTAGTAGAAAATAAATTTAAGTAAATTAGAAAATGAAATTGAAATCAGTGTTAGGAACTTTTAAAAACATGCTTGTTGCTGGGCGTGGTGGTACACAACTTTAATCCCAGCATTTGGGAGGCAGAAGCAGGCAGATCTCTGTGAGTTCAAGGTCAACCTGTTTTACAAAGCAAGTTCCAGGGAAGCCAGAGATGTTACGCAGAGAAACCCTGTCTCAAACAACAAACAACAAAAACATAACTGATTGGTTCATATCAATTCAGACTCTAGAACATAGTGTCCTATGGTATAACACATTAATAAGTGATAATAAGCAGACAGGGACACTATGAATTATTTTTAGATAACCTTTTTTTCCCAAAACTTCCTACACATGTTGTGTTTTGATAGTAAGCTTAGAAACCACATTATCTACTTCTTTAAAATTTTAATTACTCTTGGCTAAAATTATCTCCTAACTTCCTGTGAGAAAAGCCATACAAATGACAGCCCAATTTTTGTCTTTTAGATATTTTCTTTTGAATTCCTTAAGTATCATTCTTCTAGTTTTCCTCCTTCTCTATGTTTTTTTCCTCACACCTTTAAATATTACATCTCATTGTGATTTCACCCTTTTTGTTCTTTGTGATCTCAAGACTTCCACTGTATGTTACTTACCTGAGTCCAGACCCCTTTAAATTCTACATCACAAATGCCTCGTAATACTGCCCCATATTCTGCTTCTCTCCCATCAGTGAATCCCTCTCCCTGGGGTTTTTCTATGTGCCTTTCTTTCCACATCTAGTACAAATCATTAAGTTCAGAAAAATCTTTCTTCATAGCAGTGCTAAAGCCTCCTGAACCCTGCCTTGCTTCTGGAAATATAAATCTTCAAGACTTTATTTCCTTGCAATGATCTTACAGGTCACACAACTTCTTATCATAGTGTAGATGACCTTGCTAGATTTCCCTCAATGCCTGCTTAGTGGAAAATTGTTAGTTCCATAAATGCTATTAAAAAAAAAAAAAAGCCACCCCCGCGCCATCTTGGGTGCAATCTTGGTGGAGGGTCCCAAGGTCCCCAGAGGACTCTCCAAGCTGCAGGCACCCTAACGCACCGAGGATCTTGAGATCACAGGTGAGTGGAACACAACATCTGTTCCAAAAGACCCAGAGGGTCTTGTGCTTGCAGCAACAGAGTCAAAGGACAAAGGCAGGCCCTAGCATACCCAGAAACTTGGGATCACTGAGGTGGCAGAAGCAACAGAGCTTCTTGGACAGGGTCCCTTCAGGATTTCAACCTCAGCCAGGAGACAGAGCTGAGACCCAGACCCTGGGCACCTTCCCTGCTAGAGGAGAGTCAGCCTACAGGGAGGGCTCTGACCCCAGGACTCAGGAGGTGGATCTGAGCTCCAGACCTCTGTGTGCCTTCCCTGCAAGAGGAGAGATTGCCTGCAGAGAGTGCTCTGACCACTGGGACTCAAGAGAGTGTTGGAATCCCAGGAGTGCAGACAGGCTAAAGAATCACAGGAGGAACAAGCCAGAGACCGCTAGAACATCTAATACCAGAGATTACCAGATGACAAAAGGCAAACATAAGAATCTTATTAACAGACAACAAGACCACTTGGCATCATCAGAACTCAGTATGCCCTCCACAGCAAGTCCTGGATACCCCAACACACCCAAAAAAACAAGATTTGGATTTAAAATCATATCTCATGATGCTGGTAGAGGATTTTAAGAAGGGCATTAATAATTCACTTAAAGAAATACAGGAAACTACTGCTAAACAGGTAGAAGCCCTTAAAGAGGAAGCACAAAAATCCCTTAAAGAATTACAGGAAAACACAACCAAACAGGTGATGGAATTAAACAAAACCATCCAAGATCTAAAAATGGAAATAGAACCAATGAAGAAAACCCAAAGGGAGAGAACTCTGGAGATAGAAACCCTAGGAAAGAAATCAGGGACCATAGATGTAAGCATCAGCAACAGAATATAAGAGATGGAAGAAAGAATCTTCTCAGGTGCAGAAGATTCCATAGAGAACATGGACACAACAATCAAAGAAAATGCAAAATGCAAAAAGATCCTAACCCAAAACATCCAGGAAATCCAGGACACAATGAGAAGACCAAACCTTAGGATAATAGGTATAGATGAAAATGAAGATTTTTTCAACTTAAATGGCCAGTAAATATCTTCAACAAAATTATAGAAGAA
>NC_034594.1:166938568-166940088 GCF_900095145.1 Mus pahari
CCCTTCAAAGGATAATAAAGAGAAAACACCAATACAAGAACAGAAACTACACCCTAGAAAAAGGAAGAAAGTAATCCTTCAACAAACCTAATAGAAGACAGCCACAAGAACAGAATTCCAACTCTAACAACAAAAATAACAGGAAGCAACAATTACTTTTCCTTAATATCTCTTAATATCAATGGACTCGGTTCCTAAATAAAAAGGCATAGACTAAAAGACTGACTACATAAAAAGGATCCAACTTTTTGCTGCTTACATGAAACCCACCTCAGGGAAAAAGACAAACACTACCTCAGAGTGAAAGGCTGGAAAACAATTTTCCAAGCAAATGGTCCGAAGAAACAAGCTGGAGTAGCCATTCTAATATCGAATAAAATCGACATCCAACCCAAAGTTATCAAAAAAGACAAGGAGGGGCACGTCATACTCATCAAAGGTTAAATCTACCAAAAATGAACTCTCAGTTCTGAATATCTATGCTCCAAATGCAAGGGCAGCCACATTCATTAAAGAAACTATAGTAAACCTCAAAGCACACATTGCACCTCACACAATAATAATGGGAGATTTCAACACCCCACTCTCATCAATAGAGAGATCCTGGAAACAGAAAGTAAACAGAGACACATTGAAACTATCAGAAGTTATGAAGCAAATGAATTTAACAGATATCTACAGAACATTGTATCCTAAAACAAAAGGATATACCTTCTTCTCGGCAACTCATGGCACCTTCTCCAAAATTGACCATATAATTGGTCACAAAACAGGCCTCAGCAGATACTAAAGTATTGAAATTATCCCATGCATCCTATCAGATCACCACGGACTAAGGCTGATTCTCAATAAGAACATAAATAATAGATAGCCAACATTCACGTGGAAGCTAAACAACACTCTACTCAATGATACCTTGGTCAAGGAAGAAATAAAGAAATTAAAGACTTTTTAGAGTTTAATGAAAATGAAGTCACAACATACCCATACTTATGGGATACAGTGAAAGCATTCCTAAAAGGAAAACTCATAGTTCTGAGTGCCTCCAAAAAGAAACTAGAGAGAGCATATACTAGCAGCTTGACAGCACACCTAAAACCTCTAGAACAAAAGGAAGCAAATTTACTCAAGAGGAGTAGAAGACAGGAAATAATCAAACTCAGGGCTGAAATCAACCAAGTGGAAACAAAAAGACCTATTCAAAGAATCAACCAAGCCAGGAGCTGGTTCTTTGAGAAAATCAACAAGATAGATAAATCCTTAGCCAGACTCACTAGAGGGCACAGGGACANTATCCTAATTAACAAAATCAGACATGAAAAGGGAGACACAACAATAGAACATGAGGAAATCCAAAACATCATCAGATCCTACTACAAAAGGCTATACTCAACAAAACTGGAAAACCTGCATGAAATGGACAAATTTCTAGACAGATACCAGGTACAAAAGTTAAATCAGGATCATATTAATGACCTAAACAGTCCCATATCCCCTAAAGAAATAGAAGCAGTCATTAA
>NC_034594.1:166943984-167011944 GCF_900095145.1 Mus pahari
AGGGCCAGGAAGCGGGAGTGGGTGGGTTGGGGAGCAGGGCAGGGGAGGGTATAGGGCTTTGGGGATAGCATTTGAAATGTAAATAAAGAAAATATCTAATAAAAAGACAATAATTATTAAAAAGCTTTATATAAACTAAAGGAAATTAGACAAATGGTTACATGACAATTTACAAAACAAAAGAGAGAAAGAATGCAAGAGAACCATTAAACAGAACATTTCAAAATGTCTTCAGGTGTTATCATTGGTGTTTGTTTTTGTGCTATCACTTAGATTTTTTTTTAACTTGATTTTTACAAATTAAGGTCTGTACGGTTTATCTTTTAAGTTCCTATAGACAATCTGTCCTTTATAGCAACAAAGCACTTTATTCTAGAAATTACATTGTAATTTCAGTTCATTTAAATGTGTTTTGTTTAATTGGAGACAAGAACCCAAAAGCTGTTGTGTATGTTGATCAAACATCCAATTGAACTTACCTTTCTCTGGGTTTTAATATCATACAGAAGCTGACACTAATCAAAATGATAAGTGCTGAGCCTGCAGAAATACCTGAAGGAGAAAATGAATATTTAAATACCAGAAAAAATGTAACACGTACTGCTGCAAACTGATTGTAAGGCCTACTCATAGTAGCACAGAAGTTAGTATGTTTTTCTAATACATTTTTCTTAACCATAAACAGTTAATGACTGAACAATCATAATTAAGCTTTACTTTTTTCTAATTGTGTCTAATCCACATTTTATTTGCAGCACCAGTCACATGGACCACAGGGCTCTAGTCAACTTTCCATCAAGTTTTTTGTTGTTGTTGTTCTTTTCAGTTTCATTGGTAAACAATCTTGAACCTGGGGTATAATTAGGAGCATAGAATACCAAAATACTATAATTTTTGCATAACAATATTTGTTGTGATGTATGCTTTGCTATAGCAGAATAAGATTACTTATTTAAATTGTACCAAATACCAATAGCAAATGAAATGAGACTTTCAATTTAAAACCTTGAATACATTTTTAGCTCTAACCTAAACAGACATTTTAAAATGTGTCATGAACATTAAAATATCCTTAAAACACGAAAGAACATCAGATCCAATGTGATCCAAAATGAAACATATTAATTTGTAGATTGTAAAACATTTAATTATATATTAAAAAATATAAGCACTCTCCATGTATTTAAGAAAACTCACCACAAATAAGAGGAATAGTTGACTCTACGGAGAATTGAAAAAACAAAACAAAACAAAACACAAAATATCAGTCTAGAAGTACAAGATAATGTCATATAAGTACCATTATATCTGATAATGTCCCAGAAATCAACACTCAGCTCCTACTTAGTCTACTTATGATGTAGATATTGGTTCCCCAAGTTACACTCTCTTTTATTATGTCAAAACTCAATGAATATCTTCTTACTTTGAATAGATAAATTGTAAGTTTATCAATATACTCAGCTTTCTAGGCAGAGATTTTTTAGGATCAAATGAAAATATGAACTGTTATAACAGGTTCGTTGACATGTTTTTGGAGCACCTCTCAAGTTGGTATGTACTTAAATCAGCCTAGAGAGAAGTTTCAGTAGGTTTTTTTTCCAAAATAGAAAGCAGTGTTTTACATTTTTTTCTCCTTTTAGATTATTGTGCCCCTTTTGATGTGATGTGCCCCATACTCAACTATACTTTTGTTTGTATTGATTACTGTCTTGTATTGACTTTTAGTTATTTTCTTGTCATATAACTCTTCACCATATCAAAGCCCCAGGAATCTACTACACTGATAAAAACTCCATTCACCTCCTTCATGGATGCTATACAAACAAGAATAAGGCACTTGCACCTACGGTATTTGCAGATAGCCAGAGGAGGGTTCCATTGGTTGTCATCCTGGCACTGGCTCTGTGGACTTCCCTCCAAGGTATACCCATCCTCACATTCCAGAGTCACAGTAGCTCCAAACCGATAGGTTTTCCCAGGTTGAAATCCCTTCTGGATTCCATTTATATCTTCAGGGAAGCTACAGTTTACCTCTGCAATTGATAAAGAAATCTTACTAATACAGAGTCATGATTTGTTCTTTTACCAAGAAAATAGAAGCTGTACTTACTAGGAAGGTTAATCAACTTATTTCATTAGCGTAAGTAAAGCTTCACTGAATTGCAGAAGGCAATAGAGCAGTCATTATTGTCAACCATTTTACAACTTCCGAGCAAAATAAGCTGGGTTGTTTTCTACTTGCATGTCTATGATAATAGTATTTAACTAACTCTAATACCTTCTTGGAGAAATACTAAAGGATGAATGTACAATATCAAATGTTTCAAATTACTGTTCTTTCTTGATTTCTAATCTTACTTTCCAGTTATTATACATGCACATGCATTCTCATTTCTTCTTTTATATTTTGAGCATATAAACCAATAGTGTTCAACTTGTAACCTGCAGGGTACAATGTAGGCATAATGTTATTGTACACTGTGTTAAGGTTATCCTTATAGTATTCAAATGCTGATATCTCTGCCCCCCCCCATATTTGATTGCAATTTGGACATGGCATTGTAATCTTATTCTAAGAGTATCATGCCTCAAAGTTGTGTAAACATTGCTCCTCATTTATTCTCTGATTTCTCAATAAAAGCTGATCAGCCAATGACTGAGCAAAGGAGAGAATAGGGTTGGATTTCTGATCCCAGCCAGGAGAGAGAAAGAGAGATAAAAGAGGGGAGGATGAAACACCATGAGAAGACACCTGGAGCAGAGGGAGCCTGATCAATACTAAAATACAAGTATCTCAGGGATTTTGGCTGGAAGATAGCCAGATTATCTTAGAGGATTAATAATAGGTCAATACTACTCATATATTATGCCACAAAGCTTGATTAAATACATCTTATGGTCTGTCTCATGTATTTGGTAGCTAGCCAGGATAAACAAAAGACTGCTAATAAAATCAACACAGGTAACCACATTCAAACTATGATATCTGTGAATGTGACCTAATACAAAATCTTAAACATATTTAAAATATAATGATATTTTTGGTAACTTGTTTATACATTTCTTTTTAAAATATTTATTTCGTCTCAATCTCCTCCCTCTCTCTCTCTCTCTCTCTCTCTCTCTCTCTCTCTCTCTCTCTCTCTGTCTCTCTCTGTCATTGTATATACAATGGCAGCATATGTATGCTTGTACACTCAGAGGCCAGAAAGTCCTCCTTTTCTGCATTGGATGTTCCACATCTAGAGTTATAGGTGACTGTGAGCTACGCTATGTGGGTGATAGGAACTGAACTTGGGTCCTATGGAAAAACAGCATGCACTCTTAACCATTGGACCATCTTTTGCCCCAATTGCACAGTCCTTGAACATGAATTTTATGTATAATAACATTGTTTCACAATATGAAAATTAGAAACATGCCTGGTAAGAGATTGGACTTGAATACTCACAGCTAGTTGTGTGACTTTGGGTAAGTCACAAATCTTTCCGAGATACTGGAATCTTATCTAAATGGCAGAATAATAATAGCACCACTCTCCTTTGGGTCTCACAAAGATTACATGAGATCATTAGTGCATCTGACATATAGTAGAATTCTCAGCAATATTCTATACTGACTCATTACACTTATTTTATACACATTGTTGATAATTACTTTATAAAATTTGCAAAAATTGCCCAATTTATAAAATTTGCAAAAATTGTCCATAATCTCAGTACCAAATAGGAAAACAGAATCAAAAGAACATTGTAATCTTCATTCACAGTACTGAAAGCAGATAGTAGGTAGGTTTGTTCTTCAACATGTATCCAGGATCCGAAGTATAATCACATAACAGAAACCTTTCTATGATGGATGAGAGCTATGCCTTCAAGGTTTCAAATTGGCACCATCTGTTGTGTTCTTACAGTTCTTGAATAGAATGCTTGTCATTGGTGGTTATGTGTGATGTTTGTTCTCCAGGCCATGACCCTCTTAGGCCCCTCTATACTTTATATGTATAACTTGTGACCCTTGCTATAAGCCATGGAAACAAATCCACTCCACCCATTGTCTTCAGGACAATAGATTCTTGGACATAATGTGAAGGTTCTTTTGGTTCCTTAGTCATCTTTTGTTGTTGTTGTTGTTGTTGTTGTTATAGGAATCTAATCAAATTTACAATCTTATATCAGTCTCCCCAGTTATAGCATTTTAAGCACATGCCATTACACCCTTTTAAAGGGATCATCTTAGAAATCTTTATGGAATATTTTAATATACCCCCAGGTGAAAGCTTTTTGTAACTTTCTTTTATAAAAAAATAAAATAAAATAAAATAAAAAACCTTTTAAACTTCTAGAAAATCCCAGAGACCTGAAATGTGCAAGGTACCCAGGACTCAGTGTGGGTGACCTTAGCTAAAATACCCATCATTGAGGTGATGGAACCTGGAGACCCCCCACCTCCAATAGTTAGACAGGACCCCCAGTGAGGGGGTGGGGATACCAACCCACCTTCAGATTTTTGACCCAGAATTGTTCCTGTCTAAAGGAAATACAGGGACAAAAATTAAGCAGAGACTGAAGGAATGGGTGACCAGTGACCAGCCCAACTTGGGATCCATCCCATGGGCAGGCACCAAACCCTGACACTATTTCTGATGCTATGTTGTGCTTGCAGACAGGAGCCTAGCATAGCTGTCTCTGAGAGGCTCTACCAGGAGCTGACTGAGACAGATGCATACATACAGCTAACCTTTGAACTGAGGTTGGGGAACCCTATGGAAGAGTTAGGGGAAGGACTGAAAAGCTGAAGGGAATGGCAACCCCACAGGACGACCAACATTGTCAACTAACCTGGACCCTGGGGAGCTCACAGAGACTAAGCCACTAACCAAAGCATACATAGGCTGGTCCAAGGTCCCCAGAACATATATAGCAGAGGACTGCCTTGTCTTGTCTCAGTGGGAGAGGATGTACCTAATCCTGTAAAGACTTGATGACCCAGAGAAGAGGGATGTGGGGTGTGGGGGGATGCACACTCTCAGAGGTGAAGAGGAGAGGAGAGGGGGTGAAGAACACTGGGAAGGGGGGTAGCATTTGGGATATAAGTAAATAAAATATTTAATTTAAAATACATTGTTAAAACAAACCAAAGATTTTACTTTCGCCAGGCGTGGTGGCACACGCCTTTAATCCCAGCACTCGGGAGGCAGAGGCAGGCAGATTTCTGAGTTCGAGGCCAGCCTGGTCTGCAAAGTGAGTTCCAGGAAAGCCAGGGCTATACAGAGAAACTCTGTCTCGAAAAAACAAAAACAAAAAAAAAAGTTTTTACTTTCATATTTTCTTTTTTTTTAACTTATTTTATTAGATTTATTTTCTTCATTTACATTTCAAATGTTATCCCGAATGTCTCCTATACCATCCCCCCACCCTACTCCCCTGCCCACCCACTCCCACTTCTTGGTCCTGGCGTTTCCCTGTATAGGGCATATAAAGTTTGCAAGACCAAGAGGCATCTCTTCCCAGTGATGGCTGACTAGACCATCTTCTGCTATATATGCAGCTAGAGACATGAGCTCTGGGGGTACTGATTAGTTCATATTGTTGTTTCACCTATAGGGTTGCAGACCCCTTCAGTTCCTTGGGTAATTTCTCTAGCTCCTCCATTGGGGTCTCTGTGTTCTATCCTACAGATGACTGTGGGCATCCACTTCTATATTTGCCAGGCATTGGCATAGCCTCACAGAGATAGCTATATCAGTGTCCTTTCAGCAAGATCTTGCTGGCATATGCAATAGTGTCTGGGTTTGGTGGCTGATTATGGGATGGACCCCCAGGTGGAGCAGTCTCTGGATGGTCCATCCTTTGGTCTTAGCTCCAAACTTTGTCTCTGCCATTTCTTTCATGGGTATTTTATTCCCTATTTTCTAAATAAATAAAAAACAATGAATTCTAGTATATTTTCCATAGTGGTGAGTGAGTGGTACAAAAGCCTTCTTTATAATTTATATCCATAATCATATGACTGAAGGTTTAGGGATGTTTGTCAAATGCACTCTTATTATAACTTTAACAACAGTGTCACTATAGCAATATAATCTTTGCTTAGTTGCTTAAATTACAGAAAACACTTCAACTTTGTATTAATTAATTAAATATACTTAATTATCATACAATTAATCTCTAATAATTTTAATCTGAAAATACTTAAAAGAGCATATTTAAGACAAATTGCTTTGTTAGGAAAAATAATAACAAGAACAAAGCAGAAAAAGTACCTTTGCAAAAAGGGGGAGGTTGGCTCCAGGTACCCTCATGAGTACAGATAAGACGTGCCTCTCCAGCCATAAGGAAGCCTTGGTAACAACTGTACATGACTGACATTCCAGGGGAAAATCGAGCTATATTCCCACCAGTATGATTCCCATTGGGGATTGTGGATGGAGACTGACACCCTAAAGAAGCTTGGATATCAATAAGAAAAGACTTTAAATTGGGCACAGAGTAACATATAGACAACACAATCTCTGAAAAACAGTAACACAAAAAAGCAATGAAAAACAAGACAATTAGTTCATTCTCAAGTTTGGACAAATGTGTGCTTTTCCTCTTTACACCATTTATTATTAAAATAAAAGAGTCAAAACTATTATAATTTATCAGCCCATCATATTCTAGGACGGTCCCTTGGTTGGTCCCAAAATGTAGGAGTGTTCTTAACTATTATCTATTATCCTCCCTCTACATAGAAAATGAGCTATAATCTAAGCATGACACATACAAGTGCCCAGGAACAAGTAAGTGAACCAGACCTCTGTGGAGCTTAATTTAGTGAAGCTGCACCTCACTAGCAGGAACAAGTTGTCAAATAACAGCTAAAATTATGAGACAATTTAGAGGGTTTGAAGGTCAGCTTCATTCTTCATTACATACAACATTCTCCTTCTGCATGAAATAATAGTCTTAAATATCAAAATTTCAAAGAACATTTTTGTCAAGTATCTGCCAAAAAGTATGCTCACTTTCTCAATTCTGAAGTTATAAGATTGAATAAATTAGAGATTAATCTATATGTTAGTCATTATTTCAGGTAATCTTGCTCAATAGAAAGGAATTAGAAAAAAAATCAAGTGAGAAGACAGGGAAAGGCAGATAATCTTATAAAAACACTAACTGCTTTAGCTTTTAGATGCTTTACTTTTAGGTAGAGAGTAAATTCAAGAGCCTTTTTATTTTATAAAACATCTCACTTTTTATCATAAAAATGACTTACCTTTTCTGATACAAGTTGGTACACCTGGTAACCATGTGTTATTAGTATGACACCTTATCAAGTGGCTGCCGTTCATGATGAAGCCTTGATTGCAGGCAAAATGTACTATGTCATTATGAGAATATGCAGAATGAGTTTTATTGAGTTTGTAACCATGTTTGACTTCTGGATCAGGGCAATGAGTTAGAGGAGAAGATTGTAAGCATTGTGGTGGAGGTCCACTCCAAGATCCATGACCTTTAGAATCATTTATGCACTGCAAACTTTTCTCTCCCAAAAGATAGAACCCTTTATCACATTCATATGAAACTTCGTTTCCATATAGGAAGTGCTTTGCCATCATGCCTGTGTGACTACCATTTGCAATTGTTGGCGGAGGTTGGCAGAGAATAACTGCAGAAGAGATTTAGAGAATTTGAGCATCCATCTGGAAACTAGAGCATGCTTTGGTTAACTTTATCAAATGTTATGTTTATATAAGTAATACATGTTCATTCTAAAAAATTCAGAAAATAAAATAAAGTATAAAGAAATAAATGGTTTTGATCAAAACTAAAAGACTTGCCATGTCTTATACATAGCAAGAAGAAGTATAAACTATTAAAGTAGTTGTAAACTTGCTCTCAATTAATTGATTTTCCTTTTCTAATTCCCTAATCTATGGTTGGCTTCTCCCATGTCCATAATTTACCTGTACAAACTGCAATCTTTTGAAACCAAGTCCCATTCTCAGCATTTTGACACTTCTCATAAGTATGTCCAGTCAACTGGTACCTAGAAAAAGATGTTTAATTACATTTCTTCTCAATATTTTACTTCTTCATCATAAAAAGTACAACTATAGAGATATTACTAAATGAGCCCCTTGGCACAGAGAAACTTAAACTTTCTGTCATCCAAATCAGAAAATTATTTATACTTAAGAAGCACTCATAAAAGGCCTTCCCATGACAGAAAGCCAGGCAGGAACTGCTAGTTTGACCATGTGTGCAGGAACATTGAGAAATCCCCAAACAGTTTTTACCAAAACAAGCTGTGGGTAGTATTAATACACAATCTGAGGTGGGCATTCTTTCTTAAAACTCACCCATTTTGACAAGTTCTATTCACTAGTTTTATATGTGAATCATCTGGAAGGTCATGCAGCTCTCTCATAGGCTCACACCCTTCTGGAGAGACAAGGTTGAGATTGCTTTTAGATTCCTCATAGCTAAAAGAAAGATGACTCAGGAACCAAAGAACCTTCACACTATGTCCAAGAATCTATTGTCCTGAAGACAATGGGTGGATTTGTTTATGTATGTATGTATGTATGTATGTATGTATGTATGTATGTATGTATAGAGGGGCCTAAGAGGGTCATGGCCTGGAGAACAAACATCACACATAACCACCAATGACAAGCATTCTACTTGAGAACTGTAAGAACACAACAGATGGCACCAATTTGAAACCTTGAAGGCATAGCTCTCATCCATCATAGAAAGGTTTCTGTTATGTGATTATACTTGTGATCCTGGATACATTTTGAAGAACAAACATATCCACTGTCTGCCTTCAGGACTGTGAGATCCTGACCATAATGTGAATATTTCTTCAGTTACTGAGCTGTCTTTCTTTTTGGTATGAGACTGCTTTCAAAGGTCTTCTCATTATATATCTTGAATATGTTCTAAATCCAAGAGTATGTTTATGCAAAGATCACAATACAACAGATTTATAGCTTTCTTTCAAATAGAGAAAGTAATCTATGTTTTGTTTTGAGTGGAAGATAATAAATAAGACTAAAGTTGGAGATATAGCTCATACTTGACTAGTTTGTGCAAGGCACCAAAATTTATCTCCAGCCCCTCAATTCAATTTAAAAACATAAAAATTATATAAATAAGTAAATATCTTTTAAATTTTCCATTGGCTTTGCCTTTTTACCTTTTTTACAAAGTGGTTTTTCAGGATCCCAGGTATTATTGGCTTTACACCGGATCTGACTGCTTCCACTCAAAATGTATCCATTATGGCACTTGAATATCACACTATCATTGTAGGAATACGGGGCTTCATTGTCAGTGAGCTTGACTCCATTTGCAACATGAACGTCTGCGCACTGGACAGCTGGGAGGGAAAGTTTACAGAGAGGAGCAGGGCTACTCCAGGAGCCTCTTCCTCTGCTGTCACTTGTACAGTGGATGGTTTGCTCCCCAATGAGTTTGAATTTTACTCCTTCCTCTGGCCCAGGATAGCACATGTATGTGACCACAGTTCCATATGGGACATCTTCTGAGGAACTCCATGTATGTGTCCCGTCGTGGATAACAGGAGGTGGTGGGCAGGTGATTTCTAGGGATATGAAAGATACTGTAGACATCTGACCAAGGGTTTGAAGTGCAGCATTTCTCACCATGTTATTTCTCTAGAGGGTGTGAATGGTGCGCTCATGCTGTGATTAAACCTTATTTTGTATATAAATTTTGATTTAAGCAAATTTCACTGTAAGTAAAATTTAAATTAAAGTTATATATGTTGCCAAAGGTCATACAAGTATTAAATAGCAGGAACAGAATCTGAGTTCATATTTGACACCAATCTCCTATCTCTTCACCAAACCTTGACACAACCCAAAGTAGGAGCTGTGGCTCCAATAGAGTGATCTCTCTATGTTCCGAAGATCCTAAACCACAACATAAACTAGGTACTAAGTACATGGAATTTGACTGATTAGAGAAAGAGGTGACAAAAGAAAGGTGGCAAAATAGATGTAAATGTAAATCTTGACAAAATAGTAATTCCCATAGCATAGATCTGGCATAGGAAACTTATCAATCTTATCACTTTAAAACCTCTGTCAATTTTGTTACTCACCTTTACAAAGATGGATTTCTATAAACCAAGGAATTGTACCTTGACACAGTTGATAAGCACTCTCACTTAACTGGAACCTGGAGACAAAGAGCCATATTGTTTGACCACATGATTACAATAAACTAAGCAAGCATTATGGGATCTAGAGGCAGACTGACAAATTTTAGGACAGAAACACAAGAAAAAATATAGCCAACCTCAGCACCATCCATTAACTGCATAGTCCTCATGCATAGAAAAATATTGTAAGAATCTTTGAGCATATGACAGGGGGAAGACCTTTTTTTAAATTTATTTATTATTATCTTCTTTATTTACATTTCAAATACTATCCCGAAAGTTCCCTATACACCCCCCACCCCTGCTCCCCTACCCACCCACTCCCTCTATTTGGCCCTGGCCTTCCTGGGGAAGACCTTTTTAATGAACTCTTATACACAGTTTACAGGGCATACTGATGAGACAGACATCATTCAGAATGACACATGTTTCACTCACCCTTCATCACAAGAAGAATTAACAGCTGTCCTAATAAACTGATTCTGAGGCCTTTTAAAGAGATGTGGCCCTACTGGCTTACACTCTGCAACTAAGAGAGAAGATAGAATGAGTAACAACCACAGACAATCTTAAGCAAAATATCTGTAATTGCGGCATAGTACCTGTGCACTGGGGGGGAATGGGTGTCCACTTCCCCTCAGGGGTACAGTGTATAGTGTCCTCTCCCACCAGTAAATAGCCAGGGTCACAGCTGTATTTTATGGATGCACCAGGGTCAAAGTTGAGCATGTAACTATCTTCTTTTTGCCCATTGATGATTTTAGGAGGAGCCTGACATCCTAAATGAAAAACAAATACAATAAAACATTTTTAGCATAAAAAACAGACACTGAGCCAAAGAAGTCAAAATTAATATGATAATACCATTTGTATGGCAGTTGTCTGGAACTGAGGGTATTTTGTAGTTCTCACGTAATTTCTCAATCATCTTTTCTTTTCTATACTCAGGCTGTTTGGTTCCTGTTTGCCATAACTTACCTCCTATTTCTCCAACTCTTTATTTTTTCTAAAGATTTTACTATGTACCCCAAGCTGATCTCAAATTCACCATCTTCTTGTATTAGCCTCACAAATTATAGCAATTTTGGTATGAACCATTACACCAGATTTGCTCTTCTGAAGAAACTATCTTAGAAGACTTTATGGAATATTTTAATATATCCCCCAGGTGAAACTTGTTGGCTGTCTTTTTAAAAGTGATTGTTAGGACAAACAAGAGATTGCGCTCTCATATTTCCTAAAGGAATGGATAACTTAGTAAATTCTGGTGAATTTTCCACAGAGGTAAGAGGGTGCTAAAGAAAGACTTCTTTATAATTTGTATCCACCATGACTAAAAGTATAGGTACTAAAAGGGCCCTATGTAAAGTCCATAGACCCTTCCTCTCACTTTTTGAAATGATTCAACTTTGCATATTAGGCACCTACCTTTTTCACACACTGGTACCGGTGGCTCCCATGTGCTATGGGCATTACATCGAATGCTCCTGCTGCCCTTCAAGGTGAAGCCAGGTTCACAAGAAAATGCCACAGTGTCATTATATGAATAACTATCTTTCAAAATAGATAACATCTTCCCTCTATTGATCTGGGGTTGTAGACACTGAACTGCAGAAGTTGAAAGTTCACAATATGGAGCAGGGCCGCTCCAGATGCCAGTCTTCTGACTACCGGTAGTACAAGAGATAGTCTTCTCTCCAATAAGAGTGAAGTTCACTCCTTTCTCTGGGCTTGGGTCACAGGTGTAGGTAACTGTGCTTCCATATGGTACATTTTCTGAAGAGCTGCCTGAATGTCTTCCGTTACGAACAGGTGGAGGTGGTGGGCAGAGAATTTCTAGAGATGGTAAAGGACAGTGATTTCTTAAACTGCTGAGTCATTCATTAAGCTAATGCAATATAATTACAAATGCAGTTTTAAAATTTTATTTTTAAATACATCTCCTTTGCTGATTTCTTAGTTTTAATTACCAAATATGCAATCTCCTTTATATACATTGGTTCAAGTTCCCTTACCAAGATCATTTATCCCCGGGAGAAAGAAAAGCCAGTAACTTTACTTTAGTTAAAGAAACAGAGCAAAAAGCTAACTGAAGCAGAGCACACCCTTAAATCCTTAAGATTCCTAGGTTATTGGGTTTTTTTGTTGTTGTTATTTTGCTGTGAATCTATATCTACCTATCTATCCATCTATCATCTATCTATCATCCATCTATCTATCTATCTATCTATCTATCTATCTATCTATCTATCTATCAGGGTTAGGGTTAGGGATCTATCTTTGCTTATAGAGAAAAAGTACATGCTTATAGGAAAGTCAAGGACATAGTATGTACCTACCTTTACATACTGGCTTCTTAGTCCAGATGGCTTTCTGTTCAACAATTACACACTGACTAGAGTGTTGTCCTTGTAATTGGTACCTGAAGACAAGGTTTAGAATTTGGTACTATCAGGCAATTTGTGCTGTAAAACTGGCAGGCTTGACTTCAAATCTATGAAGAGTCCACTTAATCTGTACAGTTATTCTTTTATCAGTATTCTCTTTCACCGCCTTATTCCAGATTATTCCAGGCTCATCCATGTTCTTTCTATAGGCATCATGGTTCACAGCAGGCACATATAATCCAAGAACATTAAATTTTAGAGAACCTCCTGATACTCACCCTTTATTACAGGAGAAGTACACAGTTGCACCAACCTGAAGACTCAGAGGCTCTTTTACCTGCCCATTGGGAAACATTCCTGGATGTTCACACTGGGCCTCTAAGAAAAAAAAAATGGTAAGAATAATAAATAAACCATGGCCTATATCAGGTCAGCCTCAAATAGATAGTAAATTTAAGGTACCTTTGCATGTAGGGATGACGCCATCCCAGTCTCCTGAAGATAAGCACTTAATTGTCTTTTTTCCAATAAGCAAATAGCCAGGTTCACAACTGTATGTCACAGACAACCCCGCAACAAACTGGTCAACATTCTGTCCTGTGTGGTGTCCATTATGAATCGTTGGAAGTGATGGGCATTCCAGAGGGAAATCTTTATACGTACACATAGGGGGAAAGCCATCAATCGGATGATACATACTTCTAAATACAGCTAAGTACATAGCATGCATTCTGTGGTAACCAGTCATCATTAACTTTCAATTCATTCACAAGCAGATGTGGCTTAATTATTTCCATTTATGCAAAAACGTTTATAATTTGGAGTGAGGGAGATACATATGGGCTTACTAGTTAGCCCTGCTTGGCTTGTAACTCTCTATGTAAACCAGGCAAACTTTTAATTCATAAAGATCCACCTCCCATGTGTGGAGATTCAAGGTATGTACCACCATACCAAGATTTATTGTGTCATTTCATCTTTAATTATATTGTATGGATTACTTTTGCCTTCAGAAAAATTTCAGTTTCTAGAAAGGTTCAGCTTAAAGCCTACCATTCAGAGGATTATCCTGACAGATATTATTAGTACAATTTTTTGGTACCTTATTTATAACATGTATATAAATATGTACATTATGTTTAACATACATACTATTCTAACTCCATTTTATTGCATAGCACAATATATCTTTGATATTTTTCCATTTTCATGTAAATATAGGGTCACCTACATCTTTAATATTTGTTTTCCATAAATAATCCATTTTGAGACTATCTGAAAGAATACTTTCCTCTAAGACTGTTCATTTGTCTACTGGTTAGTTAATCTACTGATATATAAGTTAAATAAATATAATTTGTGGTACTTGAGATTGAACTAGGCAAGTACTCTGTCATTGAGTTAAGTTATATACACAATCCCTTTTGTTACTTTTATTTTGCTACAAGGTCTGGCTAAATTGCCCAGGCAGCTTTAAAATTATACTGTACCCAGGCAGGCCTTGAACTAATAACACTTTTACTGCAGCCTACTGAGAAGTTAAGATTGTATCTCTGTGCTACCCAGGCTAGAGATAATCATACTTTTAAACGACATAGTATTCATAACTTCTCTGATCTATTTAGAATTTATCAATATTTTCTCTATTAAACTTTTATAGTATAATTTTATCAAATACTGACAATTTCTATGCTTTCAGAATTAAACTTTGGATTTAGATTCATTAGCAATATTAACCAGATAAAATGAGAATTAAACATTCACAGTAGTTCCTATTTTTAGCGTTAGTTGATTTGAAATGCTACAACCTAGGAGATGGTTTGAATAGCTGCATATGTAGCAGAGGATGGCCTAGTCGACTATCATTGGGAGGAGAGGCCCTTGGTCTTCAGAAGATTATATGCCCCAGTACAGGGGAATGCCAGGGTCAGGAAGCAGGAGTGGGTGGATTGGGGAGTTGGGGGGGGGGGAATAGGGGATTTTTGGAGAGGAAACTAAGAAAGGGGATAGCATTTGAAATGTAAATGAAGGAAACAACAATATGAACTAATCAGTACCCCTAGAGCTCCTGTCTCTAGCTGCATATATAGCAGAAGATGGCCTAGTCAGCCATCACTGGGAAGAGATGCCCCTTGGTCTTGCAAACTTTATATGCCCTATACAGTGGGACACCAGGGCCAAGAAGTGGGAGTGGGTGGGCAGGGGAGCAGGGTAGGGGGATGGTATAGGGGACATTCGGGATAGCATTTGAAATGTAAATGAAGAAAATATCTAATAAAATAAGTTTAAAAAAAGAAATGTGAATGAAGAAAATATCTAATAAAAAAAATGTTTTTGGCCGGGCAGTGGTGGCGCACACCTGTAATCCCAGTACTTGGGAGACAGAGGCAGGCGGATTTCTGAGTTCGAGGCCAGCCTGGCCAGGGCTATACAGAGAAACTCAGTCTCGAAAAACAAAAACAAACAAACAAAATTTTTTTTTTGAAAAAAAAGAATAAAGGGTAGATCACTTGTGAACATGTTTGCAGAGGACACAAAGAAGGCCATTGTTTCAGACTACAATGAACAGATATTAACAGATGAATCTTAAATCCATTGGGCATATTTTTGCTCCCAGATTCCAAATTTCCCAGTCACCTGATTCTCACAGTTCCTACTCGCTCCTCATCTTTGGAAGATTTCTGCAGGGATGCTATGTTTGGTTAATATTCCATTAATTTTTTTAAACTCTTTACTTGATTGATTTGTTTCAAATGAATAGTTATAATCCTTACAACTAAGAAAAAGCAGAAAGCCATCATTTTCCTCTTTCACTTGCTATTTCACACCAGCTCATGTCTCTGCAACTCATAGACCCATACAATTCTTCCTGCAGGGGCATGTAACAAATGGTCTGTCCATAAGTGGATGACCTTAGTCCTCAGTGAGACTTTACTTCCTCTCAACTTTCTCTCTGGTGGGCAGGCCCCAGCCCTTGATGTAGTTTTGCTCCCACACTCCATGTTCTCACGAGCTGGCAGAGCCCAGGGATCTGACTTGTTCTATTCTCCTACTTACCACTCTCACAGACTGGCAGTGCTGTTGGTCCCCACATTTTATTTGCCTGGCACCAGACAGTTTTGCTTCCTTTCATGGTGAAGTTGGCTTTACAGGTAAATGTCACAGAATCACCATGTCTGAATGGTGGTCTAGATCCTTTATTTATGAATCCCCCTGGTACTATGGGTTCTGAGCAAGAAATGATTTTATTCACAGATTCACATATAGGAGGAGCTTTATCCCAGGTGGCATTCACTTGATCTTTACTTATACAAAAGATAGCCTTTTCTCCGATGAGGCGGTAGCTAGGTGAACAAGTGTACCTCACAACAGTTCCAGGAATTATGGGAAGAGAATAATAGAGTTTCCGAGCATTTTTGACTTCAGGAGGAGGGTCACAAGAAATCTCTGAAAAATAGAAAAGGAACCATGTAAGCATTCTGATCTTTTTTTAAAAATTAATTAAAAATTTCAAGTATAGATCAAATCACTTTTCCAGAAATGTACTTAGAAATCAAATAATTTTCTATGGTTTTACTTTTAGTTTGCTTATTTCCAAATTCTTACCTCTTTTGATCATCAGCAAAGAAATGAATATAAATCACCTTAATCAGACAACAAGGAAATAGAATTGGTCTCAAATCTATCTAACATGTAGTTTCAGGGATTATTTTTACAATTTTTTACTCCAAACAATTTTAATAAACAAAAGGCAAACTTTAAATATGTTAAAGACATGCTAATTGCATGTAGGAAGTCAACATGGACTGTTGACATTTGGGCTCAATAGTCATGACTTCAAATCCTTGCTGTCTTTCAATAGCTGTATGACCTTAGGCAAGTTGTATCCTCCTTCAGCCTCAGAGTCCCAATCTATAGTGTAGTTCATGTTTCATAAGGTATGGTGAGAATACAGTGAGACAAAAGCATGTAAATGATCAGAAACACACTAGTTACTCAGTGCCTGTTTGAAACACACAGCCAGCTTGTAGGTAGCATAGTCACATTAGATACTGTCACCAAAGACATTGCAGCCTCCCTACAGGTCAAGTGATCCCTTAAGGACAGATTCCTTTGAGAAAACCATAGAAATGATGTTTTGAGTAATGATCTCATATTCTTTATATATCCTAGTGGCATGAAAGAAATTGTTAATAGCTAATATGACACATCTTTTCTGGGAAATAAAGAAAAAAATTGTCCTGGAATGGGGTCTATCCCAAAAGCTGTTGCCTGTATGTGGGATATATTCTTCTAGCTGGACTGCCTTGTCTGGCCTCAGTGGGAGCAGATCAGCCTAGCCACACAGAGACTTGATGTGCCAGGGTGGAAAGAAACCCAGGGGGACTTCCACTCCCTCAGAAAAGAAGGAAAATGGGGAGGATTGTGGGAGAGGGTGGCCAGAAGAAGGAAGTAAGCAGAATGTAAAGTGAAGTAAAAACTAAATAAACAGATAAATAAAAATAAATAAATTTAAAAGAAAAGAAAATTGTCAATGTCTGTATTTCATTAATGTCTACTCTGTAGTACATAGAACTCTTCAGTACAAGACATGACATATGAAGGCATAACCAATATTTTATTACACTAGAAAGAGTTATGCTTGGTTTTGATACAGGTAGCTTTCCAGAGCCTTTATTATTTTATTTATAGAATCGCAACATAGTATGTTAACAATTGAACAAATGTAATGCTTTTTCTGCATTTTAAATAGAAGACAGTGCCAATTATTTGTTTAAAGTACATAATTTGGTTAGAGTAACCCTAACCCTGAGTTATTATACTTAATATCTGTATGGAAATATAGAGTCAAGAGACAAGATTCATATTTGATTATTTTTATTTTCTACTCACGTTCACAGACAGGAAACTTATTATTCCAGATTACTGTCTCTCCTTCTGGGATACACTGACTAGAAGATTTGCCTTTTAACTGGAACCTTAAACAATAAGGAGCAGCAAATCATCACTAGAACAAAAACCACTTTTCAATTATACGGGTGAGTCACTTCCCTCATGTGTTTGTAGGATGCAATGCATTTTAAAATATTTCTGGCTTAAGAAGACGCTCATAGTTACTTGTGAATATGATTCACTAAACAGTGAATCAATAATGGATAAACACATACTAAAAATGCATCTTTTCTTTTGAATTCCTCCTCTCCTTTTTGGCACCAAAATGTCAACATTATCTTGATTATCTTCAGGAAAATGGTCTCAATTCATATAGATAAAATAAGGAAGACACTGTTTCCCAATTTTACTCCAACAAGTCTCACTAAGTCCAAATTTTATATTCATTTTCCATATAGGACCCTTAATTTGAGTACCAAAACTTTGCATTTCCAGATGATGAAATGTTAATTCCTACTTTTGCTGGTCAAGCACAAAATATATACACGTGAAAAAAATAAAAAGGTTTTGGTTGATGGCAGAGTTCATAGTCAGAAAAGGTCAAGAAAAGTTAAGAAAATAATAAGACAGTAATAATTTAACTATCTTCAGAACTCATACTTTGCAATCATTATGGGAAACAATCAGTGCAGGTCCTATCACTTCACACTCACCCTAAATCACAAACAAAGGAAACCTCTGCCCCAAGCTGGAGATTAGGGGGAAGAAACACACGGCCATGGAGAAGTAGGTTTGGAACTGCATCACATGATTTCACTAGGAAAGAAAAGAGAAGGCTTGCAAATGAAGAGTCAGGAAACTGTTGAGTTTAACAGAGCTAAAGCTAAAGGTACGTCCTCAATGTCCAGCGACGTCCTATGATGCCCAAGAGCTAGAACCTGCCATCCCTGGACTCCATGAGGCCCAGGGACCCCAGACTGCTCCCTCTCCACCCCTGCGGACTGGGGTTCTGTGGCTTCCCACAGCCAGACGCAAGCCGCTTCTGCCCACCCAGAGCACCGGAGCTCTGGAGGGTCATCTCTCTGGTGGTCATCTCTCCCACCCCCTTTATTTCCCCACGACCAGAACCCAGTACACGAGGAGTAAGGAAACCATTGAGGTTAACAGGGTTAAAGCTCTAAGCACCTTCACATGTCGGGACTGTATGGCTCCAGGTTCCCAAGGATGTACACTCCACATGGTTAGTTCCAATGAGAGTATAGCCAGGTTTACAGCTATATGACACTTTCTGGCCAACAGAGAAGAATTCCTTATCCTTTTTGGTATAATCACCATGGAGGATATTTTGAGGTGGTAGACATCCTACAAGAAGAACAGGACCAGAAAGTCCTTTTATTTCTTCAGTAAGAACTGTATTCTTTACTACTTATGGCTATCTACTACACTAAGGCAGAAAGAGAAGCCATGGGTTGGGATTAATGTATCCTTCTCCAATGTGTCACACTTGGAAGGCCATGTGTCTGTCTACTTTCTCTGTTTTCATCCATTCCAGGTAACACTACTCTTAACACATTTTTCACTTTATTCAACTACAAACTCTGAGAGACCCTTCTACCAATAGGGTAGATAAAGAATCAAACACATGCTTTTCCCACCCAAATCTGCCATATCCTTTTTGCTCCAAAAAAGCAAGGTTAATGAGGCTTTGTTGCTTTTAAAGAGGCAGACAATTCACATTAAGAAAAGAAGGAGAGAATGGGGGCCACAGGCTCAAAGTAACTACCAACTTTCTTCCACAAAATTACATTTTCAGTATCAACATGATATCTACAAAATTTTAAATCAAATTTTTATCTTAGCTAATCCTGTCTATTAATGTGGTCAATGCAATGGAGAGTTTATTTTACCCTCATTTAAATATAATGAAATCATTAAAAACTCTAATGATCAACTTTTGTACTATGTTTGAAAATTACTTTTATTCTTTAAAGAATATAATCATATATTTATGAGATACCATGTGATATTATATAATAAAAATAAGGGTAAATATAACTGTCATCTAAAACTTATTATTCCTTTGCAAACTTTCAAATTCCTTTAGTCTACATTTAAAATATACATATAAACTGTCATAATATGTAGCAGTAATTCTACTGTTTGTAGAAACACCAGAACTTATTTCTTCTATCTAATCTGACTTTTATCTGCATTCTTAACAGCTGGACGGGTCTTTATATGTGTAGAAGTGGGCCAGGTCCTCGTGCTTACATGTGTGTTTATGTGGGGCTGTGCATCAATACATATGCATATAGAGGAGATTATCTTGTTTTATGAGACAAAGATTCTTAGTGGGAACTGTGGCTCACCAACTAAGCTAGACTGGCTGGTCAGTAAACCTTAGGAACCTGTGTGTCTCTGCCCCCTCTAACTCTAAGATTAAAAGCACTTGCCACCACACTTGGCTTTTTACATAGGTTCCATGATTAAATTCACGTCTTCATGCTTGTACAACAAGCACTTTATGCATTGAGTCATCTCTCTAATTCTATTTTTTTTTGATGAATTATTTTAAAATGAAGAAAAGTCATACATCATTGTGGTTTGATTTGCATTTTCTGGTGATTAGTAATCGTAAACATTTTGCCATATATTAGCTGGCCATTTTATTTTGGAGAAATTATTAATGTCCACTTTGATGTTAGATTTCCTTTCTGCTATTAAGTTCTTTCAGTCCCTTATAAGTGCTGACATTCCTTGTCAGATGTATAGTTTGGAAATATTTTCTCTCACTCTGTATTATTCTTTTTATCCCAGTATTTCATTTGCTGTAGAGAAACTTTTTGCTATCTAATACAGTTAGTCTATTTTTGACATTGTTTTCTATATTTTTAAGGGTCTTATCCAAAACATGTTGACTATTCCAGTGTTCTATAGGTACTATGTATCTATTCTTCAGAACTTCTATTTTTATTTAGAGATACCCAAAGTTTCCAGCCCAACTTACCCATGAAGCATATTGGCAGTGGAGGGCTCCATTTGCTGTTTGGCTGGCACCATGCTATTCTGCTGCCTTTCATGGTAAAGCCAGACTTGCACTTAAATATTACTGTATCATTTAAGAAGAAGGAATGTTTAAATCCAGACTCCACAACTCCATTTTCAATTGCTGGCACTGGGCACTTGACTATAGCAATACACTGAGGAGGTGGACTGTTCCAGATGCCAACTTGATTGTCTTTGCTGGTACAATATATTGACTTCTCACCCACCAGATCAAATAGTTTTTCCCTATTCTTTCCAGTATGGCAATAATAAGTGACTACCATCCCATAGAAAAAGCTGTCTCTGTTGCTGCTGTAGAAGTCTCCATTGGAGATGGCTGGAGGTGACTCACAAGGAATAGCTTTTGGAGGGAAGTAGTTAAGAAAAGAGAGAGGCATTGGAAAGTTACATTTTTTTGAAAATGTAGTCTTCATTCCCAGAAACAGAGCTTAATGTTTACCTACAAGTTACATATAATATTGAAATTCTGTATTCTAATCAAAGTAACAAATAAGCCAGAAAGGAAAATAAATGGAACCAGCTGATTGAAAAGTCAAAAGGCTATGAGCTCAAAATACAGAGACTCTGGCACTATAGGCTTCTTGGGGTAAACTACTTTTGAATGGTTACTTTTGTCGGTGTATAATCTAATGAATATTTTAAACTTAAGAATCTACTCACTATTAAATAATATCATAAAATAATATTAATTGAAAAGTGTGATAGAATTAGAAGTCACGGAAGTTAAAGCTGAGTCCACAACAACTCAAACCTAGTAAAACTTCCCAAGCACTCATGTTTATGTGCAGATGCTCAGTTTCCTTTAGAAGGGGATAAGAGAAATTTAGTAGGATGGTATAAAAAGATCATTTTACTCACATTCACAAAGAGGCACACCATTATCCCACATTACGGTATTGTCTGATATAATACATGTAGCAGATGAGTCACCAATGAGTCGATATCTAGAAGCAAAGAGGTGACTCATCATATCCCAGTTACACTTACACTTTAGAAAAGCCTTAAACAATGAGAAAAGTTAGAATATTTTGTAAGATACAGTGAAATAGTGATAGAGAAGGATTTATATAATAAACTCAACAGTATAGCCAGAAAAGACCTGACTTCCTAGTTAATAGCACTGGAGACTTAAAATTGAAGAAGAGTAGCTTTATCTTCTTTCTCTCTAAGGGTCTTCTTGACTGAAGTGTCATTTCTGAAGCAGGTGAAAGAGACCATGCTTTTGTATTTACTCATATTAAAAGGTTTCTGGTTATTATTTCAGTACCCATGAATCCTGCAAAGGCATCCTGCCTACTCACCCTTTATTACAAGAATACGTAATTGTTGACCCAAACTCGATACTCGTGTTTATATGCACAGAACCATGGAGGGGGTCTTGAGGATTGATACATAGTTTACCTACAAGGGAAACAAAACAGGATTTGGGGCTGGGGTTAAGAAGACTTTATGTTTTTCTATTAAATTCCCTAACTAACTAGATTTGCTGATGAAACTGCATATGTTTTTTTTTCTCAAAGCATTTTTATGATTTGTAAAACGTATACTTTCTCAAGAAGCAGTCAATTTTTGAACACTTTTCAAAACCTATTGTTTATATTTCTGTACATGGAGAAAATTTTTACTTGTGGTCAATTCTAACTTTAAAGCCTCCATTTTCTTTTAATTAAATTCTATTGGCTAAAGGCATCATCTACTAAGTCTCCTGTATTAAAAACCTACAGTCCTCATTTCTTACCTATAACTTATCCTCTAATTCTTCATTTAATTCAGTTAGCTACAAAATTTTAGTGCCCGAATTCCAGAATTTCTCTCCAAACTCATTATTTTGGCATTTTTGTAGTTTTACTGGATTATTGAGAGGCAAAATTTACCTTTCTAATGCTTGCCTGGCTTGGTCTAGTACCTCCTCCAAAGCATGGCATGTGTTTCCTTTTTACTGCATAAATATGATCATGCCATACTTCCCACTTACAAACTCATGATGATTTACCATTATTCGTGGGAAAGAAAGTATACAATCCTAGAGTTATATTTGCTCAAACTATATTGACATTTTTGCATTTGTCCAAAGATATTTTCTCCATAGTTTTGCCCTCTGCCAAGAAGACCTCAGTTTCCCTAATTTTCTCAAATAACATTTATTTTTCTGTGGTTGAGTATCAGTTTACTTCTATTACTAAACAATATCATAAAGTCTGGGACTATATTTCAGTGATAAAGTACTTGGTTAACCTGTGCAGTGCCTTGTGTTCCATCTCAGGTATGCACTAGAGATATGTGATTTTTTTTGTTGTTGTTGTTGTTCCTTACAAGATGCACTTTCTACTGCTTCACACATTCTAGGTAATAAAAACTATTTTTTGAATTGAATATAGTAAGAATGAGATAAAACTAATATTCTTTTGTATACTAACATCTAATCTCACTCTAGCACAATATAGAAATCATAGAATGATGTCATAAAGACAATAGCTTAAACCGTGGTGGTGACTTACACACTAGTACTCAGAAAACTTAGAAGTTAAAGAAAACAGAGAGGTATATATGCCACGACATATTAACTTAATGGTCTTTTGTCTGGAAAACGACAAACTATCCTACACAGATAAAGTGATAAAGCCAAATATGGCTTGTAGAAGTACTCACGTTTACAGAACTGCTGAGCATCTGACCACTTGGAAGTTTTTAAGCAGGTGATAATAAATGACTTCCTAAAATACCCAGGGAGGCATTTGTATTCCCAAGTTGTTCCAACGGCAAACTCAGACTTATCACTCACAATAGAAGGCTTAGCAAAAGAATAATTTGGCAGCAACTTACACTGACCTAGAAATAAGGACCACAGAAATATCAAAGCTGAAAAAAGCTAAAGTTTCTCGGCTTCTCTTTTGTCACTGATTTATCCAACAAATTTGATCTTTAGAAGTAATATTGTTTGGAGAAATATTGTCTGAAAAAATCATTCTAGTCTGGATGAACACATAGAGAAATTCAAACGGTTTTAAATACATACTTCAGAGGAAGATCTGGAGAAAAGTTTTTTCATAAAATTTCATCCTTTTATAATTCTGTAATTAAAAACTATGGATGGATTGCTTGTTTTTTCCCACAGTGTGGTCAGAAAATATAAGAAACATATGTAGAACTTCAGGAATATGTATATAGAACTTAATATAAGACACAAAACTCTGAAAGTAATAGAGGTAAATGAAGGAAGAACCCTATGAGACAGCATCATAGGAAAGCACTTTCTATACAGTTGCTTTCTCCAGGTGCTCAGCAAATAGCACAACAATTGATGAATGAGACTTCATGAAATTACAGAGCATCTGCACAGCAAAAGCAAAGAAAGTGAAAGGTAGTCTACAAAATGGGAGAAAAATCTTTGCTAACTAGATATCTGATTAATATCTAGACTATATAAAGAAATGAACACCCAAAACCATCAATAAATGAGCTAGTGGAATGAGCATTCCATTCTCAATAAAAAAATTAAAAAATTTCAGCCTCATCTATCATCAGAGAAATAAAAATTAAAACTGTGTTAAGATTCCATCTCACACTAGTTTTTGTTAAGAAAACAAGTAACAACAAATGCTGGTAAGGATACAGACAAAAAGGAACAATTTTACATTGCTAATGAGAATGTAAACCAATCTGGCCACCATGAAAATTAGTCTGGAGATTCCTCAACAAACTAAATATAGATCTACCACATGATCAGCTATAGCATTTGTCAATGTTTACCCAGAAGAATATCACAGATATATTTGCACATCAATGCTTATTGCAGTATTAGTCACAATGGCTATGTTATGGAACCAACCTACACGGCCAGCAACTGAATAGATTAAGAAAATGGGGTATATATACACAATGGTGCTTTTTTCAGCTATAAAGAAGAATGAAGTTATGTTGTTTGTTAGAAGATGGATGAAAGTGGAGATGATAATATCAAGTGCATTGTCAACCTCTTTGTCTCGTATATATTTGAAAGTAGCAGTAAACTGTCTGGAGAACAAAGGGGATTAATGGGAGGGGAGAAGATTAGGGAGCGAAGGGTAGTAGGTAGTATGTTCTTGCACTGCACTATATAGTTGTATGAGAATGGGCTTATACAAACTTGTATAATTATAATAAGTTAATAATAATAATAATAATTCTATACATTGGGAGTGGAAAGAAAGTTGTGTCCATTATTTGTACCAGTTATTTTTCTGATCATTGTCACATATATAGTTGACAGAAACAACTTAAGGGAGATGAGATTAGTTGCTTCATACTACAGAGTACACCATCAATCATGGTAGGGAAGGTACATGGCTAGACCAGCTTAGTCCATTGGGAAGGGATCTGCCACAGCTGCTGGTTACATAACATCAACCAGGAAACAAAAAGGCTTGACTAAAAGTGGGAAAAGGAATATAACCTACAGTTTCTACAAATCAGTTGTAAACCAAATATTCAAATACATGAGCATGTGGGAGATATTGTACATTCAAACAATAATGGACACAATAAAAACAAAAAATACGCTCTCTGGTTTTCAAATAAAATCAGAAGTGTACAAGTAAAAAACATCTTTAAAAGGTTTTATTTTTTTTGAAGATTTTATTTTTTATTTCACTTCTAAGAATGTTTTGCCTACATATATGTATATGTCAACTATATGTATTCAGTGACTGCAAAGTCCTGATTAGAGTCACAGATCTCCTGGAACTGGAGTCACAGGTGCTTATGAAGCACCAAGTGGGTGCTGAGAACCAAACCCTGGTCGTCTGTAAGAGCAACAATACTCTAACTATTGAGCCATCTCTCCACCCCTACAAGTAAAAATTTTATAAATAAAAACATTTATCAGAAGAAACTAAAGTACCACAAAGATCTTGTAAAATCAAATCACTTTAATTGGTTTATATAACTATCTTAATCACTAAAGTTTATCATAGAGAGAAAAACATATTCATTCATCATTGAACTTGTTTATTTATTATTTATGGCTTTATAAGATAAGGTCTCACTATATAACCTTGAACTTAGAGTCCTTCTGTCTCAACCTCTCTAGTACTCTACTTCTCATTATATTTGCTTTCTTATTTTAACAAACTAGAGTAAAGAAACCCAAAATAGCTAGAAAAGCTTTCTGATATATCAAAGAAAAGAACTTGTCATTAGCAATGAAATAAAGGCCATTGCCAAATACAGAAGTGGATGCTCACAGTCATCTATTGGATGGAACACAGGTTCCCTAATGAAGGAGCTAGAGAAGTACCCAAGGAGCTAAAGGGGTCTGCAACCCTATAGGAGGAACAACAATATGAACTAACCAGTACCACCATAGCTGTGTCTCTAGTTGCATTATGTAGCAGAGGATTGCCTAGTCGGCCATCGATGGGAGGAGAGGCCCTTGGTTTTGTGAAGATCATATGCCCCAGTACAAGGGAATGCCCGGGCCAGGAAGCAGGAGTGGGTGGGTTGGGGAGGAGGGTGGGGGAGGGTATAGTGGACTTTGGGGATATCATTTGAAATGTAAATGAAGAAAATATCTAATAAAAAAAGAAATAAAGGCCATTGCAATATCCATACACTTGAGTATGGCTCTAAAATAATAATTTTCTATATAGGAGTGAAGATTACCTCCTTAACTTTATTTGCAGAGATCCAGAAGTTCACTCTTATTCAGAGCAGAGGAATCTAGACAAAATATGACATTTTGTGAAACCCTACAAGAGTAGAAATATACCTGAAAATTAACAAATTTTAAATTGTGAGGCAGGTACAGGTGAAAGCTAAACAGTGATTGCCTACTGACTCAAAGACATTCACCAAGCTCCCAAGGCCACATGCTTCTACTGGGGAATTGAAAGAGAGTCACCACTATTAGGAGCCAGATATTACTGTATTCCTCTTTTGTAATTCTTTAGTTTCTTCCATTAATTCCCACGAATTTCCCCAACTACATACTCTGTGAAAAACAGCAAGAAAGACTCTAAGAAAAATGAAGGCTTAAAAACAGTGAAAATAGATATCTTCACAACAGGATGAGACTTCTACCAGTTATTCTAATCAGATAATAATCTGTGATTATCAATTGTGAATAAGGACAAAAATTATCTTCCACAATATGGAAAAACATTTAAATTCATAAAACTCAACAATACAGACCAGGAGAGATACAAGATCTGGAAACTACAGAAGAAGGGGAAACTTTACAATGTGACTTTCCATGCCAAAATGAAGCAAGAATCACACTTTGTGCATGAGGGTTAATAGAAGTCTCATCTCTAGTAAGGAGACTTCACACTGTATTGAAACTGCCCACCTTCCAGGCCACAGTACAGAATTTCCAGAGATTGGTTTCTCCTCCAATCAGAAAATGAAAGAGAGCAGGTGAAATGTTTTACAGCTAAAGGCACTGCTGTCAAACCTGATGACCAATTGAGTTTAATCCCCAAAACCCACATGGTGAAAGGAGAGAACTAACTCCTATGAGTTGTCTTCTGACCTCCAAACACATGCCATTGAATGTACACACCTCCCCCACACATGATAACAAATAAACACATTTAATGAGTTTTCAAAGAAAAAGAAAGGCTAGCCTACAAACTATCACATGGTAGGGATTTTCAGGAGAGTCTCTTTTCTCTCTTGACATCTTTCTAGCATCTGGAGTGGAGACTGGAGTAGTGACTAACACTGAAAATTCTTCTGGAGGACAGAGAGAGATTAACTATTTAGATGTAAAAGGCTTTAGACAGATGATTTAGAAATCATTTAGAAGTAGATGGAGGATTTATGTGTAGGATAAAAATAAATCTAAAAAGTTGGTCAGAAAGCAGGAAGTAGGGAAATCATTATTGAGAATTATCATCAAATGCCTTAATACTAGGTTTCCTGGCTATCTGATGGATGATTTTTTTAAAAATGAGAGTCATGTATGTTAACCAAAGTATTGTACTAAGCATAAAACATTCATCAGTGAACATGAAATAAGGTCCAACCATCCCTAGAATTGATTTTCCAGTAGAAATTGTAGCAGAACTAATGCATAATATTTAGACCCTATAACAACCAGGTCCATCCTTAGCTGCTAGCTGCTACACTTAGTGTCAACAGTCAAGTGCCAATTGACTTAATTTCTCTGGCAGCTCCTGATTTTTCACTTCCATGGGATGGTAGCACAGCTCATTTCTGACTTTATTTTATATATGAAAAACTGAGGGTCAGGACTCTAACCAACTTGCCAAAATTCACTCAGCCATTGTGGTTTACTGTAAGTAACCTATGAATTTATTCACTATGAGAATAAGTTATACTGAGACTTGCCAAAATTCACTCAGCATTGAGGTTTTTGCAGTAAATGTCATATACCTGATCCCTTCACTAACAGAACAAATGGTACGACTTTAAAAGCAAGCCAATCTGTGAAACAACAACGACAACACACACACACACACACACACACACACACACACACACACACACCATTTACAGAGAACACTGAAGGAGAACCTACAGAAGCACACACCACTACAGAAGTCATAGTTTTAATTCATGTTTAACTTTAAAAACTAACTGGAGATAGTTTTTAAACATACTATCAAAGATAAAAAAAAATCTGAGACCCATATTGGAGAATCAGGTGTTACTCTTGTTAAAAACAAAGCAGGGACTCCATGCCTAGAGACACATGCAGGTCTGTAATCCTTGAGCACAGCCTGGGACACTACTGTGTGAGCTCTTGCTGAATTCCCAAGAGGCTGGGCTCCAGGGAGAAGAAAGCGAACCCCCCAGCAATGCAGCAGTCACATTCCAAAGCGACCATAAGTGTCTCAGCCTTCAATGGTGGTAGTCCATCTCCCAGAAGAGGTGCGGACGTTCTGCATCAGGAGACTGAGGGATCTCCAAAGGTATCAGGGACAGGCAAGTATCCAGCATTGGCCCCACATTCCTGGTTTGTCCTCTAGCCTTTGTGTAAGCACAGAAGGTTTCCCAGCCCTGGTGGAATTCCCGTATTTGAGCTCCCATGCCCAGCTCACCAAGAACTCCTGGAGTGATGAGAGTGAAGAAAACCCAGAGCGAACCCAAGGCTCCCATGCGTGCAGCGGTCCAATGGCAGGTTGCGCTCTGTGAGCTGAGCCTGTAGCAAGGAAAGGAAGAGGACGCGGTTGGCTGCCTGCGGCTGGCGGTAAGCAGTGGGGAGCAGACCCTTAAATAGCATCGGATCTGCGCGGGCGGTGCTGGGTACTGAAGATTTGTGGAGCACAACTGCAGGTGACTAGGGGCGGAGAGGCAGAGAGGGGAGGTCCCCGGGAAGTCTGCTTTTGGTTCAGGCTGGGTTCTGCTCCGCGCCTGGCTTTCCTATTTTTTGTTGATTGAGCAGCCAAGTACGTTAACTTTCTCGTCCCCCCCCCCCATCTGAAACAAGAATTTCACAAAATAATACTCATGCCTACTGATCTACACGTTCGTATGATATGCTAATTTACAGTATTGTATTCTTTAAACCTGTTTGGTGTTTTGTTCCAGTTAATTCATTTTCAAACCCCCCTTAATGTAATCAACTCTCAGTTTGAGAAAACAACTTAATTTACTTAAAGTGGAAATTCAGAAATAACACTGCCTGGCATTGCAATCTTTTTACTCTAGTGTAAATAGTGAAATTTTAAATTTCTGCATATCTGTAAAGGGGTTTTCTAAATGTTAATATTTTAGAAATGTTATCTCTCTGTAGTTATAAAGATATATAAAAGTATATATTTTGACTATACAATTGTGTTATGTAATTGTTATTTCTGACTTTTAAAATAAATTACAGACATTTATCTCTTCTTTAAGTATTTTAATGTGTATTTCCTAAAAATAAGGACAATGCTCTATAACTATAACAAAATGATCAATTACAAGACACTAATATTGGTAGAGTAGTTTTTCATAATTTTTTACTGTCTTCAAGTTTTGATGAATATCTCAATAATCTTTGTTACGGCATTTTAAGAATAACAAAACCATCCACACTTCAGGGTTATATATTTGATTTTCATGTCTCTTTCATTAATTTGAAAAAGATCTTTGGGAGTAGGAGGGGTGTGTGTGTGCGTGTGTGTGTGTGTGTTATGTGGTTTGCACATGTGCATGAAGATATGTGGAGACCAGAGGCTAATATCAATGTCTTTCTCACCAGCTTTCCACCCTCTTATTCAAGGCAAAGCCTTTCTCTGACCCTTAAACTTGCAGGTTATCTAAACTGGATGGTCAGTAAGTTCCATCTGCCTGTGTCAGTCTCTCTTGCACTAGGATTACAGGTAAATTGGGTGCAGCTTTTTACCTAGATTCTAGAAATCTGAATTCAAACCCTATGCTTGCTTGACAAGTAGCTTTACAGACAGAGCCCTCTCAACCTCTTGGCCTGGAATTTTGTTGTTTCTTTTGTTGTTAGTTTTTGATATCTTTGAACCACACATAGTATTTTCCAAAAATGGTTCTTAAATCATTTGTCTACTATATAGTATAGTAACAAATTACCCTACGATTGGTAGTGGCTTAAGTAAGACTAAATAGTACCTTCCAGTTTGTACTATCATAATTTTGAGGCAATTTAGCTAGACTGGCAATTTTTCATCTCCCCTGATATCATGGTCCAAATGAGAGCTTGCGCTACAGTCATCCAGTTGACTGGGACAGGAAAAGTCACACAGAAGACGCTCAGTCGCTGTTGACTGGATTCCTCATTTCTTCACCGTGGAGCTGCTGGGTAGCAGGGACTGAAAATTCTCACCTCATGGCAACTAACTTCTTCTAGATCAAAAAAGACATAAGCCAGAATGTCTTCCATAATCCCAAGCAGTCATAATATTTTGAGAAGAATCTATTGATAACAAATATGAACTCTTCTCAGTGCCAGAGAGACACTATGCATGAATGGGAATACTGGGAGTCAGAGATGAAGGGGCACCATCATGGAGGCTGGTTACCAGCATCACTCAGTTTGGTTTAATGTATTTTTTCACAACTAGATTGAAATTTTATATTTTGAGGTAGAGATATCATGGGATAGATGCTGTGTGCTTATCTGGAGGTACATGTTGCCTGTTGGTCCTTTTTATTGGAAGTAGTCATTTTTATTACATAAGCAGGTTTCTGTCAAGTTTCTGTAGTGTAAAATTACTATTATTTATTTTTATTTTATTAGTAATTATTATTACCTTTAACAAATGTTATTTATTAACATATTAACAAGTTGTTATTATCATATTATTAAAGTTACCTTATTATTAACAAATACTTTGGGGAGGAATATTTCACAACTTTGTAAGTACCTCATTTAAAAATCAAATTTTAGATCATTAATCATTTTTTTGTTTGTTTGTTTTTTCGAGACAGGGTTTCTCTATATAGCTCTGGCTCATTAATCATTTTTGTCTTAGAGGAATGGATACAGAAAATGTGGTACATTTACACAATAGAGTACTACTCAGCTATTAAAAACAATGAATTTATGAAATTTTGGCAAATGAATGGATCTGGAGGATATCATCCTGAGTGAGGTAACCCAATCACAAAAGAACACACATGATATACACTCATTGATAAGTAGATATTAGCCTAGAAACTCAGAAAACCCAAGATACAATTTGTAAAACACATGAGACTCAAGAAGGAAGACCAAAGTGTGTATACTTCGATCCTTCTTAGAAGGAGAAAAAATACCCATGGAAGGATTTTCAGAGACAAAGTTTGGAGTAGAGACTAAAGGAATGACCATCCACAGACTGCCCCACCTGGATATTCATCCCATATACAACCACCAAACCCAGACACTATTGCAGATGCCAACAAGAACTGGCTGACAGGAACCTGATATAGCTGTCTCCTGAGAGGCTCTGCCAGTGCCTGACAAATACAGAAGTGGATGCTCACTGTGATACATTGGATGAAGCACAGGGTCCCCAATAAAGAAACTAGTGAAAGTACCCAAGGAGCTGAAGGGGTCTGCAGCCCTATAGGAGGAACAATATGAACTAACCAGTACCCGCAGAGCTCTCAGGGACTAAACCACCAATCAAAGAAAACACAAGGTGGGACTTGTGTTTCTAGCTGAATATATAACAGAGGATGGCCTAGTTGGCCATCAATGGGAGGAGAGGCCCTTGGTCTTGAGAAGATTCTATGCCCCAATATAGGGGAATGTCAGGGCCAGGAAACAGGAGTAGGTGGGTTGGGGAGCAGCGGGAGGAGAGAGGGGATAGGGGATTTTCAGAGAGGAAACTAGGAAAGGGGATAGCATTTGAAATGTAAATAAAGAAAAAAAAATATATATATATATACATTATATATATGAAAAAGAAAGGAGCCCTCAAGGTGACAGGTGACAAGCTTAAAATCAAAGGCCACCACTTAAGGCAATGGAAAAGGGATGGCTGGGATGTTTGGATGTGAGTCAGTCATAGCACAAAAGAAAGGAGACAATATTTAGAACTAGCGAGTAGTTTTAAGTGGTTGTCATGACCATGGCTAGCCATGGCCTTTAGGTTAATTTCAGGGTAATGAATGGAGTCAGACAGCATTTGACTGTGCTGAGGAAGAAGAGACCACTCCTAAATGGTTAGTTTCCTGCTTTCTCTATAGCTAGGGTTCCTGGAACTCACTTTGTAGACCAGGCTGGCCTCGAACTCAGAAATCTGCCTGCCTCTGCCTCCCGAGTGCTGGGATTAAAGGTGTGCGCCACCACACCCAGCTAGCTAGGGATTCTTAATGACATGTGCCAATCTTATTTCCTGTCACCTCTTGGCAAGCCAAGAATCTAGTAGTTCTACAATAATAGGGAAGCCTTCTAAGGAAAAAAAGTCCTCTACCTCAGTAAGTGCTACATAGAGCACTTTGCTGAGAATGTTCATAGTCTTGTTATATAGATATTTTAATGATCAGCTACTCAATCAGAACTGCTAATTCTTTTCTCTTTGATTTCACTGTAATTGCTGGTGAATGATATATATATCATTATGGTGAATATATATATATATATATATATATATATATATATATATTCAGCATAATGAGAATGTTATTAAACTAGTAAGAGGAATTCACCTATTTTTTTTCTGTGAAAAAAATTATTTTGTCTTACTCTATTAGTACATTTATGACTCCCAAAAGGCATTCAACCATTACTTTTATATTTATTAATTGGAATTCCACTACAAAGAAAAGCTTTCTCTTCTATTCATTTATTCATTCATTTTTCTGTATGAAATCGTGTCTATATCAATTTGAACTTATTTATTCAATGAGACATGATCTGTTACTGAAGTTATTCATTTTAATTTCCAAATTGTTCCTGACATGCCCTGTAGAAGATCTCAAAGTATTTCCTGTTCCCTTTTTTGATCCAGTTCCTATAAATTTTTGAGTACTTCCTTGTGTTCAGGTAAAACAAAAAGCCCTAGACTCAGATTTCTAGACCCATCATTGGAATTCATTCTTTCTCTAAGAAATGATGGTTCTTCCTCCTCCTCCTATCTACTTCCCCAACCCCTCTCCTTCTTCTCCTTCTCCTCCTTCTTCTTCTCTTTCATCTTATAAAGGTGCACATTTTCATTTTGCTTTTCTCATGATGGTTAGAATCAAAACTCTGAACACTACATTCATGACTAGTGGAACACCATTGCTTCTTTACTTTCTCAGCAGACACAACAAGAACAAGTATGCATGAAGGATAAAAAGTAGTCCTGTGTCTATGTAAACCTTTTCCTTTTTAAAAATCTGCCATTGATTCATACTGTGCCTTCCAATTTCAGTCTATTACCATCAATTTCCCTACCTTATCTTATATCTATATTTGTAACTCTGTTCTCCAAAGGCAAGTTACTTAGTTCTACAGTATATTTACTTATTTACTCTATACAGAGAAAATATAGGTTGCTAAAATTATCATGGCATTTGTTTGTAGCTTAAACTGTGTAGTATTTTCCTCCAGTGTGATGGTATTAATCATTTAGACTGACTTATTTCTCTTTGTATTACATTTTAGCTTATATTTTGTCATTTTTACTTAGGAAAAAACATAGTTTTAAATATCAGAACTGTATGAAAATGTATGATTAGAAAAATGCCTCTTCTGTTTGTTATATTCAGTATTTTCTTATTTATCTGTCATCTTTTTTCCCCAATGAGTAGACACATATTTGTGTTCTTTCTTTTTCACACATAAAAGAAAGCATGCTATACATAGGTGCTCCTTTACTTTTTATTTATTTATTTATTTATTTATTTATTTAACTTAACAAATATATTAGAGTTTGCAGCATATAGAGTAAAAGATATGCCTTACTCCCTTTATTGATGCATGGCACTTCATTGAATGGGTGAGCTATGATTTATTCAGCCATTTTCTTATATGAACATGTTAGGTTGTTCAATAAAAACTCTTGATATTATCAGTCTCTAATCCTCAATCAAGAAGCATAGACTAACAGGCAAGATTAGAAAACAGATTCTTTTTACTTTTATTTTTCTGTTGTTGGATGTATATATTCAAATAAAATTTTCATAAAGGAAATTGCTTAGTCAAATGGAAAACATTCATATAGTTTTGTTAGCTAATGACAAATTCCCTTAAAAGGTTGTGTAAATACCCATTCTGTTGTAGAATTCTGTCCTCTAGACATGACATGATTACATGACTGTTGCTTTTTAAATATCAGAACAGCTGCAGTAATGCATAGGAGGTTCATAGGCATACAAAGTTCCACTTCTCTGTGAGAATATGTAAGTGGTAAACATTTGCTAAAGAGGAAGATTTAATTTCTTCAGTAGCAACTATAGTGTAGTGTGCCTATGTTCCTGTCAGGAATCCCATTTAAACTCATTGGTTCATCAAGCTAAACCTATGTGGAATCTTTCACGGATATAGCATTGGCACCCTATATATAATGAATAGTATTTGTTTATGACTTCCTAGGAAAAGTCAACACAAGTAGTATAAAAATTGGGTTTGTAAGGTGCTAAACCTCTCAGGAGGGGATAAAGAAAAGCAAGGCACATGGTGAGATCTATCTTAGTCCCTATAAAACAAGTGGCAAAAGTAGGTCAAGGTAGAGTTCCTAGAGGAAAGAACATTGATAGAAAGCTGAATTTGATGCTTTTGAACCTTCAGAAGACTATAAGGTCTGAATAATAGTTCAATAAAAGGGTAAAAGAGGCATGAGAATTTCCTTCTACACTTTCTGCTGAGGTTAAGATTGAGAACCTCCTTATACATTCCCCTAAAGAACTAGCCAAGGGCTAATAGGGCTAGACAAGGCACTTTCAGGACTTCTATAAATGTGTGAAATACTTGTACTTTAGTGGATACATAGACTGTGTGTACATTAATTTATGATTTTGAACAATGAGTAACAATTGATTGATATGGAGATAGAATAATAAAGGTAAAAAGGACTTAGTTTGTCCCAAGGGTGGAGTATTATCTCTTCTGGGAGTATACTGTGGTCATTTTTCTCTTGCCAGAAAATATTCTGGAGATGAATGAACTGATAATACACTTCTTGCATACCATGGTTGGAGAGCTTCTCCTAGGGATAAGAATTTTAAGGTACTCATGTGTGGTTGGGTGTCTTTAGTGCCCAAAGGGAGGAAAATAATAGATAACACAGGTTAATTGGGAATATGATAAAAAGTTACAGAAATCATCAACTAATTAGAAAAGGTAGAGATTATTTGTTTTGACATTTTAAAAGCCTTGTGGGGGCGGTAAATAAAAGAAATGACTCATAGAAAATGAGCATTGATTGTAGAGAGCTAAATGAAGTATACCTGTTATTCATCCTAGTACCAAATGCTGCTTGTTTCACACACACACACACACACACACACACACACACATACACTGGGACATGTCCATGCTACATTGGACAATGTTAGCATTTTTTAAAATATTCCTTTAGTTACTACATCCCAAGACTTGGAATAAATAGCTGTTTTCCTTCCTCAATTTCATCTTTGGAGTTTGTTATGTGTGTGTTATGTGATTTGTAGCTTGGGACATGTCTTATTATACTGCAAACCCGTATAAAAGGCTTAATTATATAGTTTATGCAATGACATCCTTTGAGAGTCTCCAAGATTTAGAAAAATATCTTGAAGATACACAAATGCACCTACAGAAGTAAGGGTAGGAAGCCAGGCCATACAAGGTGTGAGGGTCAGGCACAACTGTGAAATTCTTTAGACTATGGTAGTTAGGTAAGATGTGCACAATACCTGTCAGGCTTATTGATAAAATTTTGTATCAACTTGTGTCTGTGAATGAAAAACTACTACAGGTATTTTTGGAGTTACTAGGGGGACTGCTGCATTGTCATAGCCATCTTGCTTAAAATGTTCATCCCTTTTATGACTTGGTAAAAAGAAGTTCCACATGGGATACAAGTAAATCTCAAGAGGCTTTTGAGCAAGCTAAGATACTCATAGGACAGGCTAATCTGTGTGCCTCAAATAATTTTGATGCCAAATTTATGCTGGAAGTTAATAGAAGCTCATAGGGCTCCTGCAAGAACTGAAATAGAGAAACTGAGTAAACAACTCCTATAGAATATTGTTTATAGTCATGGAAAGATATAAAAGCTTGGATGTACCACTAGAACATTAACAGTATATGAGGCATGTCAACAGACAGAATCCATGTAGATTCAACTTCAGTAAAAGTTAAAACAGCATATCCAGTTTTGGACCAGACTTAAGGCCTTCAGCCCAGCCTGTTTATGTGCTAGAGCATAAATCAAACTCTGAAAATGGCATTCGTATTTATAGAAATGTAGTTTGGTGTTCACAAGTTCTGCCACCAATGCCATGCAGATTGCTCTGGAATCAATGTCTTTTCAAGCTGTTGAGCCTCCTTGAATTAATGGAACCAAAAACCAAACCAGTCAAAGTACTGTATGGAATTCTGGCCATGTCCATAATTGGTGAATGATGGCTCAATGAAGAGCACCAGACAAGGATGAATGGCTATGTCAATACAAATGAGCACAGACATCATATGGTTTACCCTGCAGCTGCTCTAAAGGACATAGTGATTTTAATACCTTGGATGTTTGCTATTTTCCTTCCTCCCTGTCACAGATATGGGCAGCTAGACAGGGAATTTTGGAGGACACTTGAAATCAGCATACTACAATCTGGGGAAAGGGAGCTCTTCTAATGCCCAGAGTCTGCTATCAACAAGCACAAGCAGCACACAACAATTTATAAATACATTTTATAGCACATTCGTTACAGTGTAGCTGCCTGTAAGTTGCTCATGCTTCTGTAAATTGCTACAAGTAACCCCAATTAAGTGCATTGTTCATGAAGCTACACTTGATGGAATAATTTTCTGGTCTGCTGTTACCCTATCTGGGGTAAACAGAAATAGGCACTCTATGAAAAAATCCTGCATGCAACATCTTTCTACTTTCACTTTCTTTTAAAAAATAATATTTTGCTAATTCATTGAGAATTTCATTCAATATATTTTGATTATATCTACCCCTTCCATGGTTCACCTCAGCTCTTCCATGGTTCATCTCCACATCCCTACCCACTTAACTCCATGGTCCTTAAAAAAGAACCCAAAAGTTTCTTCCAGAACAATTCATACCACCCAAATACTCTTGCGTATGTGACCATTCCCTGGAGTGTGATCATACCCTTAAAGAAAACTAATGCTCATTTTTTAAGGGCTTGAACTGCCTACATATTGCCAAGAACACAGATTGGGATGGTGGGCACACTGCTTGGCCAACATCCCACAAATTACTTTAAGATAAACAAGCCAGTTTCTTCAATACTAATTTTCCCCAATACGATATTTTGAAAGTCACCAGTGCAATGTCATATTCCCAATTTACAGTCTAAGCCTATGACTTGTAATGTGGTTATACTGCATACAACACAAAAGTTGTATGTACACAAATAGAAATAAACTTATAGAGACTTCTTATAAAAGTATTCTGCTCAGTTTAAAGAACAAAGAGGAACTGCTTATTTTAGGGGATTTCCATGCTGTCATTTGGTGTACAGAATGTTGATCACTTAAGAGTGAAAGAAGTTCATTCATTTCATGAGAAAGAACATTCTTTCCTTTTTGAAAAATAAAATTAATGTAGTATTAGATGAGACTAATCAGGGTCTAGACCATGGTTAAGATTACTCCTCTCAGCCTATCTCAGTATGAGAGTGGGTAGATACTGAAACCAACACCTTCTAAGAAAACTACTACAGAATATTTATTTTCTTTAATTTTAATTTTTATTTTTATGTATGCATGTGAGTTTATGCTGTGTGTGTGTGCCCATGGAGGCCTGAAAAGAGGACTGGGACCTATAGCTTTAGTTAAAGATAGTTGTACATCAGAAAATGTGAGAAGTGAACTTGACCATTCTGGCAGAGCAGCAAGTGCTCTTAACGACTGAACCTCATCTCCTACCCTATATCAGAATAGTTCTACCTAAACTGTACATGAACACACTCTAATGAACACTGAAGCTTTAACACAAGAAGGTGTTGCTCGTGGTGATAATAGCAGTGGTGATCTAGAGAAAATGGGGCAAAGCCATTTATAGAGGCTTTCTGGCCCCTAACACTACAGGAATTCCATGATTATTTCTGCTTTTATTACTTTGAGGTCAAAACTAAGGATATTGTTCTGTCATTTGGAGCAAACTTCCTGCAAAACTTATAGATTTTTACATCCTATTTGACCATATTTAACCTATTTCAGATATTTTATTTATAGGATACTAAAAACAAGGTATTGGTCACTCAGTGTTCCTGGTATGCAGAATACCCAATCAAATAACTCTTGGTGCTTCATGGATGGAAATTGGTACCATTATGGCACCCATGGTTGCCTCCTGACCATAATCCAGAAGAGTAGTTGGGGGCTAGTAAGTAGTGAGAGAGGATGTCACCATGCTCTAGATTTCAATATTCTTTCTTCGTTGCTCTTTGTTTCTTTGACTTGATACTTATCCAACTTTTTGTCTAAACAGAGATCATTGGCTTCTAGAAGATGCTGGTTAGTCATGTCTCATCATCCTCCTCACACATGCAGAAATCCTTCATTCTTCTCCTCAACCTAGAATTCACATGAATAGAATGTTAATAATCTAAATTATGGGTGACAGTGAAATTCCAAGCAATGATTTATTTTTTCAAAAGTCTCTAAATTAGAAATGAAAATGTAGATAGAAAATAAGTTTTTAAAAAAGACCCAAAGGACGTGCATGGTATGTACTCACTGATAAGTGGATATTAGACATAAATCACAGAATACCCATAATATATCCCACTGACCAAATATTGGAAGAGGTTGGGGTCTCTTATGGAACAGTTGGGGGAAGGATTAAAGGCTCTGAAGGGGATGGGAACCCCACAGGAGGACAAACAGTCAGCTAACCTGGACCTCTGGGAGTCTCAAAAACTCATTCACCAACAAAAGAACACGCATGGGATGGAATGAGGCCCCCAGTATAGGTGCAGCAGATGTGCAGCTCAGTCTCCATGTTGGGCCCTACCAACTGGAGCAGAGGGTCTCCCTAAAGCTGTAGCCTGACTGTGGTATATGTTCTCCAACAGGGCTGCTTTGTCTGGCCTCAGTGGGATAGGATGCACTTAATCTGGCAGAGACTTGATGTGTTAGAGTGGGGAGATATCTGGGGAAGCGGGGGCTGCTCTCTCAGAAAAGAAGGGGAGGGGAATGAGGGAGGGTCTCTGTGATGGGGAAACCAGGAGGGGCAGCTTTTGTGTGTAAATAAATGAATAAATAAATAGAAATTAAAGGAAAAAAGAATCACAACAAAAAAGGTATTTTACTGAATTTAAATAATGTCTAAAGAAAGAGACATATTAAACATATTATTTTTGAAATATCTATCTACCTGTCATCTGTTTATCTACTATTACAGAAATGAATGAAACAGGATTTGGAAAAGGCAATTTGCTTCTAATTGGAAGCAAAAATATTTTTGCATGTTGGGGTTCAGTTTGTATACTATAAAAAATTAAAGATGGGCTGGAAAGATGATTAAACAGCAGAAGACCAGGATTTGGTTTCCAGCACCCATATAGTAGCTCACTTTTTCTATACCTCCAGTTCTAGGGAATCTGACATTCTGTTCTGGCCTCCATGAACACCAGACAGGGTCACAATGTGCATATATACATGCAAGCAAACACTCATACATATAAAACAAAAATTAGTTACTCCTTAAAATAAAAATTAAAATGAGAAGTTACAGAGGTTGTTTCTCAATATTAGAGATAAAACAAGTGAACTAATTTTTAATTGAAATTTTAAGAGCTGTTGAAGATTGTAGGTAGTGTTTCTATTATTGTAATTTATTACCCTGTGCAGTGACCTCTATAAATTTATTTTGTTCTTATTTTAAAAGCTATAAATTAACAACTGGTAACAAAAAAAAAGTATAATTATCCATGAAAATTCTTTTCCATTACAGGCGTGATAATCGCTATTAAAAATAGTTAAACTTATTAAAAATTTTAACATTCCTGTAAGAGCCCCAAGTTAGCATTCTCCTTTTAGTTTATAGAACTTAAAGATCAAAATAACTATTTTTCTGTAACTCAAAAGCAATAAAAAATACAGTAACAATAAACTTAATAAAATATTTTATGAACCGTTTTTAAGACCTATTTAATTTTTTCCAAATCTTTGGGCATGCAATACTGTGTGAGATTATAATATTTTAACATACATTTGTGATATATATATATATGTATATATATATATATATATATATATATATATATATATATATGGTATGGAGTAATAAATATCTAAAATTTACAAATGCAAAATACAGATAAAAAGGTAAAAGTTCATTAATGATCTATAACTTAAAACATAAAACAGTAAGGACTTAGTCTGATGAAACACATTTACAAAAGTTCTATTTTATTTTAAATTACTGTTGTTATAGGAAAAGGACATGTAAAAACAGTGGTTAAGCAGATATGGAATATAGACAACATCATTCTGTAAACTTACATGTTCTTGTTGGCTAAAACATAACTATGTAGAAGTTAATAGCCATTTCAAGTTCTCCTTTTACTACATAACAAGTCAAATTATAGAATATTCTTTCAGAAATTTTAGAAGTGGCTTATACATCAAAGTTAAGTGATGTGAGAATGTTAGTGAACCTCTGTGTCTAACCATACTTCTTATTCTATTACTAGTCATTTTTTTAACCTTGTGGATGTTTTCTGATAACAATGTTCAAGGTAATAATTCTCCATCGTGCTGTTCATCCAAGTCTTATAAAAAAATTAAGGTAAGGTGTAAAATGTATACTTGATTAAAATGATTAGGCATACAGTTTTTACTAAAGATCACTTGTTGTATAACACCAGTGCCAGTTGGACTGGTGGGTCTGAAAGCTTAGCAGCCATCCTGAAGATTGATTGATGGACATTTTGCCCTGTGCTGGGAAGCCTGTCTTCCACTGTCTTTCTGTTTCTTCTTTTATTTTCCCGCCAAGCAAAACTGCATAACCACACAGAGACACTACTGTATAGCATAACTAACTGTTATATACTATTTTTTATTTCTCTCTTCTAACACATTAATTTTTAACCACCCTAGTTTTTCACATTCCTTTCTTTCAGGTCAGCATCCCTACAATTGTTACAAGTTCAGTCGCTGTCATCAAAGTTTGCCATGATTTTCTTATTTCTCCTTACTAAAGTCTGTTTGAAAAAAATACAGAAGCTTCAATTGAATCAAAAGTCAGATTGAACATGCACTAAGCTTCTCTACAATAGAACAGCTTTTTACATGGCTTCTTTTCACCTCCCTTTCTAGTTTCAGTACTCTTTGTATTTACATTTTTTCTTTTCTTTCTTTCTTTTTTCAAGATTTATTTATTATTATATTTAAGTACACTGTAGCTGTCTTCAGATGCACCAGAAGAGGGCATCAGATCTCATTACAGATGGTTGTGAGCCATCATATGATTGCTGGGATTTGAACTCAGGACCTTCAGAAGAGTAGTCGGTGCTCTTAACCACTGAGCCATCTCTTCAGCCCTGTATTTATATTTTTAGAATGTAAAGTGTTGTTCAATGTTGAGTCATCACCCAGCATTTAAGTTGTAATTTGGAGGAAATGAACAGATAACATCTCTGTGGCATTTGTTTCTCCAAGTGTAGAGAGTGAAGCTGCCAGCTTCCAAACTGCAGTTTCTTTGAAGACAGTGTTCACTCCCACACAGAAAATCTTCCCCAAAAGATTTTATATATCATACTCATTCTTGGTTTTTTTGAGAGTCAAAAGGACTCTGTGAAGTTTAAATGCTGATTCTTCAAGAGAGCTGGTATACCATTCCACCATCTGCTACTCACCTCTGTTGCGGTTTTAACTGCCATTACTCATAGGTTTTGGCCCTGATAGGATTGATATTCTGACAAGTCACATACAAGAAGGGTAGTAATATCTTTACATTGTATCAATTTGTTATTTTGTCCATTCAATAACTATATTGAACACATAATGTGACTTAGAGACTATTCTCATAGCTGGGTGGAATAGGCAAGTCTCCTTTTAGTGTATTATGTGATACTAAACATTAACAGAAGGTTCCAGCTTCTGAAGTATTCCATATATGCTCCAGTTCCCTGCAGATTTCAGCATTGTGGAAACCCCATTCTTTCTGGAAAGCACCTTGTAGAATGGCAGGAGATGGTGCAAGTCATCTCTGTCATAACCCAATCCATTTCAAGAGACAGATTTTATCTAATTGACAGGATGGGAAGTTCAGAAAAGCAGTGAAAGTCATACTGCTTTGCTGTTGAGATAGAATAACTCTCTTAATTCCCATTGTTTTATCCCAATTTTTGCAAGTATTGCTCTACTTGTTTTTATGTAACAAATATTTTAAGATGGTAAAGATGATCAACATACTACACATTTATGTGTGAAAATGTCAAAACAAAACTCATTATTTTGTATTATTAACAAACTGGCATGTTAATGATTGTAATAGTCAAAAATGTATTTATGTATTCACCCAACTCTCTCAACTCTAAATTTGTATTTAGAGGAAACTCTGGTATGATAGCTATACCTGTACAAATTTTTGTAACACTCATCAGTGAAAATGAGTACATTAAAGATATATATATATATATATATATATATATATATATATATATATATATATCTTGCTCTAAAACACACTGGAGCAAACATGAAAAATTATAGGATACATGTATGATGTGACATATATGGCTACAAATATGCAAAACAATATTTGTTTTGCATCCAATTTTGGTAAAAATACAAAACACGCAAAGTATTAAATATACTTTAAAGTATTTCAGACTATATACATGTGTCTGTTTGTCTCTGTGTATGTAAAAATTAAGTGTAACATATTTTTTTCATTATAATCAGAAGGAAATGAGATATTCTGAAGACATTATGTTTGATTAAATCTTACATAACGGTGAATTGATTAAACCACTTTCATTTAGAGATTTATTTATTTTTGCCTCTAAAGCAATAAGAATATTTCCGGACTTAGCTTTCATGCAGACATATCAAGTTTCAAAATGAAATTAATCTCCCCCCAAAAAAAAAGAGGAAAGAAATTACATTAAACAGTCTGAATTTCCTGTTATTTTGAAAAGAAAAGAAAATTTGAAACACAGAGGCAAAACATTGTTGAATTTGGTATTGGATAGATGATTCTTCTTTATTGTAATTTTTTATACTTAGAATTTTTATAAAGAAAATATATTTCAAACATAAGGTTTCTTCAGCTTCTTACTTCCCTTTTCTCCAATACTGATTGTTTGCCAGTTTCTGAAATTCCTTTCCTGTTGCAGTTTGGATCTAAAATGCTTAGAATCACTTGTTTATTTATCCATATTCCTGTAACTGTCTTAACATTTTATACTGTGTTAAAGACAACTCTAGTTTATTAATTGGTTGATACCCAAGACGTAGACAATACCTGACATCATACTTAACAAATATTTGTGGAGAGAATATTTTACTGTAACAATGAGAAGAGTTTTAAAATCTTGAAGGTTGACATTTGAGATATTTAAATGAACTTTTGCCACAGAAAGTCAAAAATATGACTTAGGATTTGGAGAAGATACTAGAATGTAAGATGTAGGCTAAAATATTTGATACCCAGAAGATAAATGAAGCCCTGAGCAAGAAGATGGCTTCTTTTTTTTTTTAATACACATAAAAAGAGGAAAGTCGCACTATCGTAAGCACTATCTTTTTTCTGTATGAAAGGGGCTATGGCAGATGGTGCTATAGCTGTGGGTTCTCCTGAGTACAAATATAAAACTGTTAATAGAGTTTTTTCTAACCATGGGAGAATGTGTAGACTACTAAAAGTTAGAACTGCTAGTCATGCACCAAGGAAGTGGCTGATGGAAAAGCATGTCTGCTCTCTGTCCCTATCCCTCCGTTGGGACACATTGCACGTGAATTCTTCACCACCCCCAGAGTGCTTCAGTGAGGCTGACTTTCAGTTGCATCCAGATATTACTAATATGGTGACACACACATTACTGGTTTCTTTCCTTCACTCATTTACTTATTCTTCTAATAATATTTTCTGGAATCTTCTTCCCTGGAGATTATTTCCACACATATCTGTGTAAAACTAAATTACAATAGAGTTTGTTAATGAGAGAAGTATGAAGAAAGGGTGAATAAATTTGGAACATCAAATGTCTGTGGCTAAGCGATGCATTAAAAAAATAATAATAATAACAGTCTTTAGTCATGTCCAAACTTCATGGGGACTTTGTGGTGGATCAAGAAAGCCTCAAAGTTCTGCCTCAGTGCTTGTTATTGACAATGCCTCCTGAAAATGAGGGAATCATTGGTTCAGAAAACAGAGAATGCACTTAAATGTCTGTCCCTGTGATTACTAGCAATATCCGTTTTGGAAGTTGCCAGTTATCTCACACAAAAATCATATTCTAGAGCTTATAGTTTTATAGCTTTCTCACATTTGCCACGCCCACTCTGGTAGTGACTCACATCAGGTCTAAAAACCTGGACAAGTCCTGAGGAAAAAGAGTCTCAAGGAGACTCAGCCTCCTAGAGTCCTGGCATTTCCAATAATCTATATACATGAACCCTATCCACATGTTAGTATGGTGTATGCTCTCTTTCAGTATTATTAATGCCTTTAAATTTTTTACCATAGGTGAAGTTTCCACTAGTGTTCCAAAGTCCTAAAAAACAATTCCTTAAAGCCAGGAGCTTGGAATTCAGTGAAAAGGTTTCCTATTCATTAACATTCTAATTCACTTATAGCAAAGATCACAAAGAACAGAGCCAAGCTCAGGGCAAAGCTTACCAAGGCCTAGGAAATAGGGGGGTTGTAGTATTGCATTAGCAGAACCCCCCAAAACAGGTTTTTCTGCTAGACCCAAAGGAATAGCATAATGGAGGATTTACTGGGGACCCCTGATAGTGGGGTTTAATTATCCAGTAGCCTTGCACCTGGCTTCCTCCTCAAGCTGCTTGGTCCCACCCCCTGGTCTTTTGTTGTATTCAATCCTTTGTTTTGTGTCATTGTATCTGCGGATGTATCCTGCCCCTGCTTTTCTTGTTTGTTCTGTATTAAAGATGTGATGCTCATTTTAATCAATACATTGTTTCTCTCTCTCTCTCTCTCTCTCTCTCTCTCTCTCTCTCTCTCTCTCTCCCCCTCTCTCTCTCTCATGTGAACTGTCTGTCATTCATTCGCCACCAAATCCTCCCTTGCCTGTAACCAAGAGACCCATTCCACACAGATCGGAGACCCAAGTGAGGTCCATCTGTGGCACACATTAGAGTTTTTAAATTAGAGTTTAAATTAATTATTGTTGGCCTAGTCAAATGATCCTAGTCAAATGATCCTTTACATATTTTATTATATACATTAATAAATGAGCCACTATAAAATAGTCATTCATTCACTTTTGATAAGACAGCTACATAATTTTACTGTACATTTTTCTGTTTCCCACTCATGAATTATCAATTGTTCCTACAGATATTATGATATGATAAAGATGTATTTTACTCTTTTTACCAACCGTCTAAACTTTATATTATAAACATTATAAACTTTATATTCTAACTTTGGCTAAAGATTTCACTTATGTTTAAATATCCATTATTTTAATATAAAATTAGGTCATAAGCCAATCTACTCAAAATAATACAGTATCAAAATACAAAATACATTTTCTATTATTTTAATAATATTTAACCTTTTATTATTTTCTTGTTTTTAAATTGCTTCTGCAGCATATGTATACCTTTTTATTTGTCTTAACTTTCTAAAATATTTATATATATAAATTTTAATAGTCATATAAGATCTTACTAATCATATTTCACAATTTACTTAAACATTTACCCAAGTTAACTATGACTCTATATTCCTACTCAGAAAGTGTGGATGAAATGAACTGAATATACAATTCTCAAAACAAGTACAAATGGTCAATAAACATAAGAAAAGAAACTTAATATCCTTAATCATCAAAAATATTCATCAAAGCTACATGGAATTTCTATCTTATCTCAATTAGGATAGCTAACTTCAAAAATACCAATAACAAATGCTAGCAAATATCTCTTAGACACTAATGATAGGAATATAAACTGATGTAGGCATGTATCTTAGTATCATGTTCCTAAAAAAAAGTCTATAAGTAGAACTAACATCTGATCCAGTTATACTACTCATGCATATACACCTGATGTCAACATATCACAGAACTTGCACATTCTGCCTCACAATTCACAGTAGCTAAGAAATGGAACCAATCTAGAGGCTCATTAACTGAAAAACAAATAAAATGTGGTATATATACAATGGGTATTTTAATTATTATTGCTCAATTTTTCATTTCCCCCTTCCCTATTCTCCCCCATCTTTCCCTTGTGCTCCACTATCAACCCCTTTCTGAAATTATGGCTTCTTTTTTCTGTTATTTTCACACACATACAGAGAGAGAGAGAGAGAGAGAGAGAGAGAGAGAGAGAGAGAGAGAGAGAGAGAGAGCCTAAATATATAAATATAATCTATTCAGTCATTTAGTATTTATAAACACTACATATTAGTTACCTGTAGTTCTTTGTGGGACCCCATGAAATTTCCCCTTTCCATGCTAACCTATCTGTTGGTATTGTACTTGTTCAAGTCTCATTTAAACAGCTATATTGTTGAGCTATCATGGATGAAATATCTCTGTCATTTTAAAGAAGCACAATCTCACATCAGATTTCCTGGTCTTCTGACTCTACAATCTTTCTGCCCCCTCTTCCATGAATCTCCTTGAGCTTTAGGTGCAGGAGTTATATTGTAGATGTATCAATTCTGTCAAACACAATCACTTGTTCTCTGCATTTTAACAGGTTGTTTTCTGTAATGGTCTCCTGTTGCAGAGAAATTTCTTTGATGGGGGAAGGGTATAAGAGATGCATTTATCTTTGGCTATAAAGATAATTATTGAGAATATGGTTATAAATTATTCTGGTTATGGTAGTTTCTTCTTTAAGATCTATGACCTCACTAGTCCTGGGTAGTTGGTTGGGTTTCCAGTTCTAGGAATGATTTCCTTCCTGTTGAGTTTGCCTTAAATTCAGTTAGAGAACTGATTATTACTACCAAGATATAAGTGCTACTGCTGCATTTTTAGGAACATCTTGCTCTTCTAGTTGTCATTGCTCATACCATATGTATATTGATAAGATTATTGATTGATTTTTCTCCCTTAGAAGTTTACACAGCATAATCCAGTAGTGTGAAAGCTAGTTCTCAGAGATGAGGCATCCAAGTCAGATCTATCTTGGGTCCTCTGGGTCTGTGTCTGAAGTACAAGACATCTCCAGAAATAAGAACTTACCTTTAACCTCTGGTAACCAAGAATAAGAGGAATAGCCTGCACTGTTTTGAGTCTCTTGAACTCCTGTGACCAATGTCTATGATACTGAACTCCTATGTGAAAAGCAGTTTCTTCTGTCTGGTATTGAGGATTTTAGCAAATAGTCTTGGGAAATGAATTGTTGGTCCACATGGAATTTAAACTGTATCTGTTTATGTATTCACATAAATTACATGTATATGTATAATTTTATATAAATAAATATTAATTCTTTATGGCTACTCCAGACATCCTTAGCATTATTTTACCCTCCTTCTCCCTCTATATTGATTTTCTGTCCTTAGCCTCAATTAAAGCCTTCCCTATTTTACCCATCTTCCTTCAAATAACATGTATTCAGCCCTTACTCTCTCTGGTGATCCCCCTCTCTAACCCTGGTCCTCTTATTATTTTCATACTTATTGCACTTATTATACACTCATAACAGTTTATTCATTCATAAAGAATATAGTTGACTGAACAAGGCAGGCTCATGGACCAGTGACACCCAGAAATTAAGAATTTTTTGAGACCTGGGAGGTCGCAGACTACTGCTTCGCAGCTGTTATCATACCACAAAATGAATATATGGATATCGTTTGAACTACCATGAGAAAAAGAGAAAGAGAAAGTCGGGAGGCTCATGAATGTTCAAAGAAGGCAAAAAAAAAAATTGGCCTGAAGGCTAAGCTCTACCATAAACAGCGCCATGCTGAGAAAATACAAATGAAAAAAGACTATTAAGAAGCATGAAAAGAGAAACACCAAGTGGGAGGATGATGAGAAGACTCCACAGGGAGCAGTCCCCGCCTATCTGCTGGACAGAGATGGGCAGTGGAGAGCAAAAGTACTTTCCAACATGATTAAGCAGAAAGGAAAAGAAAAGGCAGGAAAATGGGAGGTCCCTCTACCCAAAGTTCGTGCCCAAGGAGAAACAGAAGTATTGAAAGTTATTCAAACAGGAAAAAGAAAAAAGAAGGTATGGAAGAGAATGGTTACTAAAGTCTGCTTTGTTGATGATGGCTTCACAAGAAAACCACGTAAATAGGAAAGGTTCATTAGGCCAATGGGTCTACGTTTCAAAAAAGCCCATGTCACACACCCTGAGCTGAAAACTACCTTTTACCTGCCTATTCTCTGTGTGAAAAAGAATCCATCATCCCCATTATATACAACCCTGGGTGTGATCACCAAAGGTACAGTTATGGAAGTGAATGTGAGCAAATTGGGCCTTGTGCCACAAGGAGGCAAGGTTATTTGGGGAAATTATGCCCAAGTTACCAACAATCCTGAGAATGATGGGTGCATAAATGCGGTCTTGCTGGTCTGACAGTGTCATCATTCATACAAGTCATTGCACTCAATACTGAAGACTATACACTGTCAGGAAAACACCGTCACTGGGATCTTTCTGAACTACCGAGAAGTCTTACCCCATGTGCAGTCATCAAGAAGTAGTTATTAAGTTGTAAAGGAAAATAAAACTACCCAGTTTGACAGTTGGTCTTTAGTTTGGGGCATAATGGTTTGTGTATTAAGAAAAAAAAAAAGAATGTAGTTGTTTTATTTTGAGGAGAACAGATGGTACTGGAGATTGTTTTGTTAAAGAAAATAAGCCAGACTCAAGAAGACAAATACCACATTTTGAAATTAGATCAAATCTATACATGTGGCATGAAAGAACGGGAACTATGGGAGGGGAGAAAGTGGACCAGAAGTGGGGAGAAAGGAAACAAAGGAGGGTAATAGAATGGAAATATTCATCAAAGTACAATGATATATATGGAAATTTCATAATGAAACTATTTATAATTAAAGAATAATGAAAATTATACTTTCTACAAAAAAAAATCTAGTTAAATTTTAGGTTTATAGCACTTTTTAAGTCTTATTTTACATCTGGTTTAAAAATTTTTTTTCAAAGATTTATTTATTGTTATATCTAAGTATACTGTAGCTGTCTTCAGACACACCAGAAAAGGACGTCAGATCTCATTGCGGATGGTTGTGAGCCACCATGTGGTTGCTGGGATTTGAACTCAGGACCTTTGGAAGAGCAGTCGGTGCTCTTAACTGCTGAGCCATCTCTCCAGCCCTTAAAATTTTTTATAAGTGTATCAAAATCCTAATTTTCTTTCTGAACATTTTTATAAGTGTATCAAAATCCTAATTTTCTTTGCTATAATATTCCTTATTGGATACAAGTGTATTTAAGGACTTTCCCAAAATTCTTAACTTTAAATTATCTTAGTGACAATAATGTGGATTCACTTGAGGTAGTAGAGGAGAAAACAGTGCTCTCTATTTAGGTCCATCTTAACAGCATATAGGTTCTGTGCATCTAAATTTTACTCTTTGTAGTATTGTCATTTTGTGTGCATTGGCTTTCTGGCTCTATCTTCTTATAGTTTACTTGTAATGTGAGTATCACTCAATAAATACTGTCAAGTCATACCATCTATATTTCCATCTCCAGCTCTTTTCTTTAGTTCTTGAATTACCAGTTATTGATCTACACCAGTGCCATCTTATTTACATGTAGAACATATCATCACCCTGTTACATCTTGTCAGTACAGTCTGTGTTGACTGTTAGCTACATCTCCCATTATCACCATTTACCTTCATCTAAGTAGGGCTACTCATCCTGAGAGTGGTATCTGAAGCTGATGATCTTAAATTTTCCTCTGTTCCTGATATTGTTTGAATCGGAAATAACCCCAACAGGTTAATGTATTGAATAGTTGTTTTCTAGCTGTAGTAAGCCATGGAACTTTTAGAAAGAGAGGATTTAGCTAGAGGCAAGTAACTAAGGATGGGCTTTAAAAATTATTTGTGAGGCCTCCAGTTCAGACATATTCTCTACTTCTTCATACACTGTGTCCGTTTCCATGAATTAAGATGCTCCAGCATACATCCCCTACTAAGATGGGTTGAAATATTCTGAAACCATGAACCAGAATGATTCTTTCCTGACTCATGTAATTTCTGTAAATTATGTATTTTGGTCACAGTTACACAAAAGTACTAATATGGTGTCTAAGAATGAAGGCCCAGACTCCAGTGCAAACCCTATTACACTATTAATATCTAAAGAGAGGCTTTGGTCAAACCATGTAACCCTGAACTTTTGTTTTATCATTTGTAAAAGGTGATTCTGATTCTACAGTCCTTAACTATTTATGGACTTATAATTTATGAATTTTAAGTCTTCAGCACTTTCAAGACTGAAAATGGGCCAACCTCATTTGTAAAATAAAATGTAAAAAACTATCCTTATTTGTGCCTTTTCAATTCACCAATCTTTGCTCTGGATTAGAAACAAATTATTCTTCAAGGTCCTGATGTCACATGTGAAAATATACACAGAGGAAGTAGAATCCAGAGGTTGGTAATAGAATAATTACAATTCTTAAGTGTTTCTGGCTTATGCTTGTGCTTACTAAAGGATATTTGCACTTTGTGAAGCTTTTAATAATCAAAAACTTTCTAATGATTTTTAGTGAATTCCCATAAGGGTAATTGGATAAAAGGCTCCTTTCTCCTCTTTGGAAAATCCCTGTATAAGATCAAGAAACATTGGTGCTTTCTGTGGGATGGTTAAGAAGTATTATACTTGATCCTGGGACTTTCTTAGCAACTGGCACACATTTAGGGTGTTAGCTAACTTAGTTGAATAATGAAATGAAAAACAGAGTAACATTTGTTTTAATTTGTTTCTCTCATTTTTTTCCATTAATTTACTTATCCACTTTACATCCCAATTGCAACAGGCCTCTCCTCTTACAGACCTGTCCTCCCATACCACCTCCCCTTCACCTCTGAGAATGTGGAGGTCCCCCCTGGGTACCAACCCACCCTGGCACTTCGAGCCACTGCAGGACTAGCTACATCCTCTTCCACTGAGGCCAGAGAAGACAGCCTAGTTTGGGGAACAGAATCCACAGCAGGCAACAGAATCAGGGTAAGACCCCACTCCAGTTATCGAGGGACCTACATGAAGACCAAGGTGCACATCTGCTACATATGTGTGAGGGGCTAGGTCTTTCTTTTTCCAGACATGGGCTTAGTATTTGCAATATTTTTATCTCAGACTCCCACGTGTTGAAATTATAGACATGTACCACACTGCCTAATTTTTCTTCCATTTTCTTAATACTATCAATTTATTTTACATATTAGATGTTTAGATTTGTCTAACAGCGTGATTTTATGTGTATGTAAATATATGTATATGTCTATATGTTATCATATATGTAGTTACAGCTGCATCTGTGCATGAGTGTGTATGGAGGCCACACAACAACCTTTGGAGTTGTTTCTCAGGGGTTATCCATCTTGTTTTCTTTGTTTTTATGACAAGGGCTCACACTGGCCTGGCATTTGGCTAGGCTGACTGGCACATAAGCCATAGGGCCTCTTTTCTCTACCTCCCTAGTAGTGGAATTACTCACACATGGGTTTTTCACTTGCGTCCTTACGATCAAACTGGGGTTCTTATGCTTGCTTGGCAAGGCTGCTACCAATATAGCCATCTTCCAGCCCCAGTAGCATCATTTTTACAATGGCTTGGGATTATAGACTTGGAATACAATTTTAAATATAATTTGTGTGGTTTCCAAGCATGGCTGGTAACCTAAACAGCTGTGAGTATCATAAAGATAAACATTCCTGTGTTTGTATCAACATATTCATGTATCTATGCCAAGCAAATTTCTGTGCCTTCCTGAGGATCTTATGCAAGACACCATACTTTTCCATTTATCCACAAAGAGATTGACTAGTTCTCACTGGTCTCAAAATTCCTTAAGTCATTTGCTCTTTACTTGTTTTGGCATAAAGACAAAATTTGATCTGCTTTCTTTTTCTTTCTCTTTACTAATTTTTCTTTCCTTCCTTTCTTCCCCCTCCTTAGAGTTGGGTTTACTTTAGCCACTTTATCCCCTTTGTATTGACCTCCCTTCCTCCTACGTAATTAAAATCCTGCCTAGTTTTGCCCTCCCACCCACCCACACCTAACAATTTAGTACTCCTCTTTCCACTCCCTCTCTTTCTCTCTCTCCTTTCCCCTTCCTTATTGGTGCTGGGGATCAGAATAGGTCCTCTTGTGTGCTAAGAACCCTGAAGTAAACTTTTACCCACAATCTGTTCTTTCCAATCACTGGCCTTACTAAGAATTGCCATTTGAAACTATACAGAATGAATAGAGTTTTTCATCACGTATTTGACACAAGCCATACTGTCTCATTCTATAAATCAACTGTTTTACTTCTTAAATTAATTATATCATGGATAACATTATTGAAGTACAAATAATTCTGTTCCTGCTTCTTCTAAAAGTAGTAGACAAAGCTGATCTAAACATTGTGTAATGTCATCAACAAAGAGAAAGCTGGAATTATCACCTCAATTTTCCAGAAAAATGTAGTTTATATTGATGTGTCCTAAGATAAAAGAATTGGACAATTCTATGGCACTACTGACTCGCATAGAGATACAGACATTGTGAAGTGTTTGTTAGTTAGTTAGTTAGTTTGTTTGTTTGTTTTAGATGTACCTCTCATAAGCCGTTTTATTTAGCATACTTAAGTCTTTTAACATTTGAAAGTTAACAGTTTAACAAATTATCCATATTTGTAATCATATTTATAATATTTATTCAAGCTAGCTTTGCCCTAAAAGTTTTCCAAGATCAGTATTAATTCTGAAGTGTCATATTCCAGTCAGCTTTCGTTATTTGTCCTGACTTAATATCCATCACTTAAATTCCATGTAGCTGCCGCAAAAAAATTCTTATAAGTCTCTGAGAAGATAAAGTTGTTTCTATCCTTGAACTATTAGTTGCTAAGAATAGTTATTTGCAAGAATTAAAGTGAAGTCAGCTCTAGTGGTACACAACTGTGATCTCAAAACTAGGGAAGTTGAGGCAGGAAGGTTGCGATTTTGATGCCAGACTATACTGTGTAGTGAGACTGTCTCAAAAATATAAACAAACAGAAATTAGCAAACAAAGAAAAAACCTAAATGAAACCAACTAAACAAAACAACACTTCAATAAAACCAGTTTAACTTAGGTACAAAATATAATTTTTAGTTAAATTATATTTCTAAATGTGTGGACTTTAAAAGAGTTTAATATTACTCCAGTTATTAAGTCTTAGTACTATTTTAAAAGAGTAGTCTCTGGTTGACATGACTTACATAATTAAATTCACTTCCTTCCTTCTCCCATGGGCTTCATCTTAAATTCTCATAAGAGTTCCCATAGGAAATAGGAAACAAGGTCCATTGCACTTGCTTTTCAATTCTTCTTTTTCTGGTGCTTTCCTAGGTGAGCAAATGTGACAAGAACAAATTTGATTCTCTGGTTTGGGGTTGAAAAATAAGCCATAAAATCTTCAACTCACAAATTGCCCTACCTACAAGATGTTCGGGGGTAAAGAGGGAGAAAAAATTGAAAGGATGTCTGACCAATGGTCATCAGAGAGGCTTCATTCACCAACTGATGGACACAGATGCAGAGACCTACAGCCAAACATTAGGTGGATCTTAGATTGGAATCTTGAGGAAGAGGAGGAAGAAGACTTGTAGGAACTGGAGGGGTCAAGGACACCACAGGAAAATCTATGGAATCAGCTAACCCAGACCCACAGGAGTTCACAGAGACTGAACCACTAATCAAAGAGCATGCATGGGCTGACCTAGGCCTTCTGCACATGTTCAACAGTTGTACAGCTTGGTTTTTGTGTGTGACTCCTAACAGTGGAAGCAGGGGCTGTCTCTGACTCTGTTGCCTTTGGGACTCTTTTCCCTAACTGGTCTGCCTCATCTAGTCTCAATAGAAGATATGCCTAGTCTTAATTCACAAAACTGATATGCCAAGACTGAAGATGAAGGGAGGAGAAGTGGGGGCAGACTGTGAGGAGAGAAGGGGGAGGAAACTGTAGTCAGGATGTAAAATTAATTTAAAAAGGAAAAAAAAAGAAAAATAAGCTGTTATTACACTAATCACATAATTATAATCACAGACTAGATCTCCTGTTTGTACGCTGCCTCAGGTCTAACCTAGGGCTTCATGTAAGCTAGCCAAGGGCTTTCCAACTGGGTTTTGTCCCAGGCCATGGATGTAAAGAAATAGATACTGAAGTAGAAAGTTTTTGAAATCCTGTAAAAATACAAATTTCATAAATCACTCAAATTTGTAATGACCTTAGATTCTTTTTGCAATATTTAAAGTTTTCATATCCAACCTAGGTTTTTACAGTATCTTGATAAATTATATTTTTCATTTTTCAAAATTCAGATATGAAGAGAATATAAGAAAATAAAAATATTGAAATTAATATCACAATTATATTTTATAGTAGTATAGAATGAAATTATAATAATGTTATAATAAAATTGTTGTTGGATATTATTTTTATAAATCACAAATATATGTTTTTTAAAGAGTTAATAACTAAAGTACTTAAAATTCATAAAGTAGTTCCATAAATATAAAATTTAGGCTTTAATTTTTTAAGCTTGTCCTGTGGTTATTTCTTTCAGCTTTCAAGCAAGCCCCTTTGAAATACCCTCTTACAGAGGTTTGTGTTGAAGAACTGAGAAGGCAGAGACAGATCACCTGAGAAATACTTCCCTGTTTCTTGGATCAGTAGTTGCCATTTTTGACTGATTTTTGTACTTTCTTGAGGAAATACTTTTCAGTTTAATACAACAATTCTCATGTCCTACTTGAGAGCTACTGAATTGGGTGAGCTGTGGGCAGGGATATGATACAAAGTTTCCAGGAGATTCTGGTGATTAGAAAAGGTTGTGAAGCACAGTGTTAGGAAATTCTTAAACTGTTAAATGAAATTTGAATGCAACTGAGAGGAAGTATGCAATCTAAATATAAGGTTTTATCATTGCTACCAGTTGAAGACATGTAAATAAAGTCAGTGAAAATAGATTCAGAGACCGAACATGTAAATTTATCCCTGTTGATTTGTTTTAAAAGTAAGATACAACTCAATACCAGGGTTAAATATTATAATTGATATTATACTAACTTTAAAGATGGAGGTGCAAATTTCACGTGGTTTTGAAAAAGTACTACCAGCAAACTACCTTCTTGATGATACTCTATGTCTGGCTGGTGATGTAATTTTATACTACTTCCTAATCATTAATACAAATGTTGTGCTTTATCTACAGTCTACTTTAATATAGCACACGTATTCAAAGGTCAAATCATTTAATTTCCATTTGACTTACATGGGAATGTCTGCCCCTCTCTTTCCCACTCTTCTCATCTACCTTCCTATTCTTCAGTAACTTCTTCAACTATTCTAGAAACTATAAATTACAATTCCAAGAAGATTCCTCACAACAGCAGAAGGTCCTTTGCCTCTGTTGCCTTATCACCAGTGTTTTGAAAACCCCAAATCAGGTTCAACAGTATTTTTTTGCTTTCTATGTTCTGGAGTACTACTATTTAAGGTCACATGGTAAAGTTAGTGTAGTAGTGTAATCCTTTAACCCCAGTACTCAGAGACTTAGGAAGTTGAGGCAGAAGGAGCTTGTGGTTCCTTCTTTAAAAAAAAAATGGTTCTTGGTGAATTTCACATCATGCACCTCAATCCTACTTATCTCCACCTCCTTTCATACCTACCCTCCACCCTTGCAACCTCCTTCACCTAAGAGAGGGGGGAAAAATCTCATTGTGGCAGCTGTAGTGTGTCACACTGTGTCCCATAGTATACTCTCTTGTCCATAGTTCTTTGATTGTACATGCTCATTCCAATGATTCACTGCTCTAGTATGCCTCTGATTACTGTTATACTGTCAGTACTAGAACCTCACTGGGACTCCTCTCAGATATCCTGTGGTTGCTCTGTTCATGTAGTTCCTGTAGGACCAGACCCTTCATGTACCTCAGCAGTTCATTGATAGGTAGATGTTGGGGTGGGCCAATTCAAAACACTGAATCTTAGCCTGAACTCTCCCTTGCCCACACTGCTATACAGCAGACAAGTTACAGGGGCAGCTCTCACATGCTCACACACTTGAGCCTGGTTCACCTGCATCCCTCCATCAGGGTCAGCTCTACTGTGCTGCCCAGGTGAGGTGCAGCTCTCCTATTCTCATGACCCCATTGGGGCCAACTCTCCTGTCTGCTGCCAGTGGCAAGGGCAAAAGGGAGAAGAGGGAATCTCTCCCTTGCTGACTTGACTGCACAGCAAACAAAAGTCAAAGCCAGCTCTCCTACATTCATGCCCTCAGAGCAAGCTCATCCACTACCCCCACATCTAGGGTCAGCTCTATTGTGGTGCCTAGGTGAGGTACAAGGTCTGCTCTCCTGAGTGCTACAGCAGGTGAGGGGCAGAACCATCTATCCCTCTCTGATGACCTCTGGGCCAGCTCTTTTGCCTGACATAGATACACCTAAAGAAATGTTCAACATCCTTAGTCATCAGGGAAGTGCAAGTCAAAAAAAACCCTGAGATTCTACCTCACACCAGTCAGAATGGCTAAGATCAAAAACTCAGGTGGCAGCAGATGCTGGTGAGGATGTGAAGGATGTGAACACTCCTCCATTACTGGTGGTATTGCAAGCTGGTACAACTACTTTGGAAATCAGTTTGACAGTTCCTCAGAAAATTGGATATAGTAGTACCAGAGGATCCAGCAATACCACTCCTGAGCATATACCTAGAAGATGTTCCAACAGGTAATAAGAACACATGCTCCACTATGTTCATAGCAGCCTTATTTATAATAGCCAGAAGCTGGAGAGAACCCAGATGTCCTTCAACAGAGGAATGGATACAGAAAATGTGATCCATTTACACAATGGAGTACTTACTGTTTAGTCATTAAAAATAATGACTTCATGAAATTCTTAAGCAAATGGATGGAACTAGAAAATATCATCCTGAGTGAGGTAACCAAGCCACAAAAGAACACACATGGTATGCACTCATTGATAAGTGGATATTAGCCAAAAAGCTTGGAATACCCAAGATACAATTCACAGACCATATGAAGCTCAAGAAGAAGGAAGACCAAAGTGTGGATACTTTGGTCCTTCTTAGAGGGGGTAACAAAATACTCATGGGAGCAAATACAGAGACAAAGTGTGGAGCAGAAACTGAAGGAAAGGCCATCCAGAGACTGCCCCACCTGGGGATCCATCCCATATACACTCACCAAGTGCACACACTATTGTGGATGCCAAGAAGTGTATGCTGACAGGAGCCTGATATAGCTGTCTCCTTAGAGGCACTGTCAGAGCCTGACATATACAGAGGTGGATGCCAACCATTGAACTGATCACAGGGTCCCCAATGGAGGAGTTACAGAAAGGACTGAAGGAGCTGAAGGGGTTTGCAACCCNTAAGAAGAACAACAATATCAACCAACCAGAGCTCCCAAGGTCTAAACCATTAACCAAGGAGTATACCCATGGAGGGACCCATAGCTCCAGCTTTATATGTAGCAGAGGATGGCCTTGTTGGGCATCAATGGGAGAAGAGGCCCCATGATGCCCCAGTATAGGGGAATGCGAGGGCAGGGAGGCAGAAGTGGGTGGGTGGGTAGGGGCACACCCTCATAGAAGCAGGAGGAGGGAGGATGGGATGGGGGGTTCTGGGGGTGAATTGGGAAAGGGGATAGCATTTGAAATGTAAATAAAATATCCAATAAAAAATAAATAAGGTTGAGACTAAAAAACTATGGAGACTTTTGCAGTTGAACTAAATGTATTTTGCATTATGATATGGCTCTAAGCCTATGGGGGGCAGGGAGTGGAATGTGGTGGCTTCAATAAGAATGACCTTCATAGGCACATATATTTGAATGTTTAGTTCAATAATGTCATGGAATGACACTATTGGAAAGGATTAGAAGAAGTAGGACATGTGGCATTGTTGAAGTTGGTGTGGCCTTGTTGGAGGAAGTGTGTCTCTGGGGATGGTCTTTGAGGTTTCAAAAGTCCATGCCAGGCACAGTTTTCTCTCTTCCTATGGCCTTCATATCAGGATGTAGTTCTCAGCTATTGCTCCAGTTTGATGCATGCCAACATGTTTTATTTCATGATGATAATAGATCAAGCCTCCGATACTGTAAGTAAGTCCCCAGTTAGATGCTTTCCTTAAGAGTTGCATTGGCCATGATATCTGTTTATAGTAATAGAACAATGACTTAGACAAACAGTAAACCCAAATAAACTCTCTCTTTTATAAATTGCCTTTGTAATGATATTTTATCACAACAGAAAAATAACTAACACAGAACTTTCCCCAGTAATGTCCACTCCAACAATTTTGATTTTCTAAGTATTTCCCACAAAAGCATTGTGAAAAACTCAAAATTTGGCCAAACTAATGATGTATTAAAGGACAATTGCTGCAGCTACAATCCTAACTAACCCATGGGGAGAAGGAGCATACTTTAGCTCATGAAAATATAAGCTAGCTTGGTGTTTTTTTTTTCTTATACTAGAGTTATTAAATAAGTCTGCTCAATTCTGCAAGCTATTTATTTTTGTTCTGCTGTTGATATAATTTAAGCTTAATATCATGCCATAAGTACTGTGGCTCTCATTCATCATGATGTAATTCCTAAAAGGACTCTTTTAGGTTCTTTTATGAATTAAAAAAGGAAAAGTAACAGATTTCTTTAGACAATGGGAATATTAACTCCATTTAAAAAAAAAAAAACTATCTCTTTTGCCCGGGCTAATAATCCCCATCTCTGCATCTGTCTCTATGTTTCTTTCAGTTTAGCAATCATATTTAGGGATCTTTGGCATGCAGAGTAAGATTATGTTTTTTCATAACTGGAAATATTACAATCCTGTGGATTGCCATAAAATTAACTATGGGCTCTCAGTAGACTTTTCAGGTCTCATAACTTCTTCTATACTTTGACTATACACTAATTCTGAATTAATCACATCTTGGGGAACTAAGGCAGCACCAGACAGTTGGTGACAATTCTATGGGGTCAAGATCTTGTTTCCCACATTCCCAAATAGTGAAATCCTCCATCTCTGAGGGGCTGAGAACTGGCAATTTTTTGTTTGATTGTTTGGTTGTTTTTTATTTTGTTTTGTTTTTAATTATTTTATTTATTTACATTCCAGCTGTTGTCCCCTTTCCTGGTCCCCCTTCTCATAGTTCCTCATCCCACTACTACTCCCCCTTGCCCCCAAGAGGGTGCTTCTCGCCCCAGGCCTCTCCCTTCCCTGGATCCTCAAGTCTCTGGAGGATTAGGCGCATCTTCTCCCACTGAGTCCAGACCTAGCAGTCCTCTACTATATAAGTTCAGGAGTAGGGGCTCCAACCAGCCCATGTATGCTGCCTGGTTGGTGGCTTAGTCTCTAGGAGCTCCCTGGGGTCTGGGTTAGTTGAGACTGCTGGTATCTTTACAGGCACTTTATCAACAATTCTGATTTTATTCTGGGACTCACACAGTTAAACCAACTGACCTAGACACACACACACACACACACACACACACACATAAGTAAATGCTAAAAAAAAATCTTAATTTTGTGGTGTGATTATGAATAATTTGTATTTATCATCTTTATAATTTTTATAATTTTCTCCCCAATCATGTATCACTTTTATTTTCATCATTATTTTAACTATGATTATTTATCTGCATAATATTTTAAAGTATAAATGACCTCTTTCTGGTAATTTCTCTATTTTCTTTCCTATTTTATTTACCATTTAAATTTAACTTTTTAAACCCTGAGAACATGTTGAAATTTGCAAAAAATCAAAAATAATCTGTAAAACTTCAACTCTTTTATTTGAAATGTAAAAAGATTTTTACTTTTGAAAAAAATAAATAAGGAGCTTGGAAGAGACAAAGTGGGGCACATGAAACTTACTTCAGAGAACAAAATGGTTTTTAGTGGTTAAGAATTGGTTATATGTGAGTATAGTCATCCATCAATGCCTATAGAGGGTGGATTCCAAAGATAACAAAATCATCAGATATTCAGCTTCACAGACACCAAAGGGTCAATGAAACAGCAGACAGGGGATGGATTTTTTGATAGCTCTGAGATTTTGATGGACTTAGAAGAAATGGAATCATGCATAAATTATACATATTGGAATTCCCCCTTTTAAAAGAATGACTCATGTCTCAAGTATATTATAGAAGCTGGAGATACCTACCAAACCTAAAGGCATGAGGAACCATCAAAGAACATTTCAGCAAATAACTTATATGGACCAGAATGTGTAATCAACAACCTGTGTAAGTACTGGACTTCGGTTCAGCCTTGTATGGATGGATATGGAAAGCATAAGAAAGAAAGAAGTCCACTATCTAAATGGGAAGATTTAAATATGGAGAAAATTAGCAGTTCCAGCTTTATCTTCTTGACTCAGGTTCTGGACCTCTGGGGCTGTCATCCTTAGTGTCACCCTGTTGCTACATTCTCCCAAAGGTCACAGTTCAGTACTGAATCTTACATCATCACTAGCACAAGGTTCGCTGATTTCTGAGTTTTTTTTTTCTGTCTGTTGCTCTCTCTGCTACTACAGTTCCAGAAAATTCTTGCTACCTTAGACTTGCTGACAAGGGTGTCAATATCTTGCAGCTCAGGAGTCCACTGTGGTCTGTTTGAGTTTTCTTCCTCTTCTGAAATCCAAATTTTGTCATTGAGTAGACAATGAGACTAGTGTAGAGATCAGCTAACACACTTCTCTTTTCTCAGTGGCCATAATTCTGCTTAGCTGTTATTTAATGTTGAAAACTAATTACTTCATATATGTTATGTTTGATTATTGTTTATGAAATCAGAGCAAGTCTTCTACTAATTATACAGCTGGATTTAAATGTATGAATTATATTTTTAACTTTTAGAACTTCAATTTTGCTTTACAAAGATGTATGACTGGGGCTGGAGATATAGATCAGCAGTTAAGCATGTTTGCTGTCCTAGAGGACCTGAGTTTGGTTCTCAGCATTCATATCATGTGGTTCACAACTGTTTGTAACTCTAGCTTCAGGATTTCTGATGCCTCTGGTCTCCATGGGCACTTGTCCCATTCAGATAGTCACACACAATACTCATGCATACCCATAACTAAAAGTAATAAAAATAAAGTATCTAAATCATGACTGACCATTTTCACCATGTCTTATTATTGTATAATGGCTTTTATTTCTTTTTTAAACATTGGAAATATCTTTAAGGAATTTGCTATTTTTCTATCATTTGTATTTCTTTTATTTCTCTAGATTTTTGCATCCCATTTCTCTCTCTTATATTTCTTTGTCTCTGGGATTGTAAAAGTTTACTATGAACTCATCTTTTATGGAGTTGTTTCCAGAAGATTAAAGTATACAGGTTTATAAAGGTATCTATGAGATAAAAACAGGTTTGGCTTTTTCACACTCCTAAGGATTTTCAATTATCTAAGAATTTATCATATGGAATTTTCCACAGACAGATTAATGCAAATCATACAACACCTCCAGCAAGGCTTAGGGTAAGCTTCTCATTTCTGTTTTCTTCCCCAGAACACATTAGTTGACCTGCTTCTTCTCAGCATCAGTGGCTTAGTGAGTACAATGTTCTAGTTGCTATTGTATAGATTGGCTTTCATTTTAAAGGAATAATTTCTAAATTTAATTTTTCTTAAGACTTTAGACTTAAGCCTATGACCCTGGTACATGTTAAACTCTAGGCCTTGGGGAATTTACCTTATTCTTTCTTTTTCATAGGTCACTGAGTTTAGGTTTTGCTCATTATACTGATTTTGAATATTTTATTTGTTTCTACCTGGGGATTTCCTTTGCTTTTTTCCAGTATTAGTTATGTATTTAAAATTAATTTGAATTTATTATATTTGGTATCCTCATTATTTTGTGTGATTAAGGAAACTTCAAGAGTCAGCAAGTCTACCACAATATTCCTTTGATCTATGTTATAGGAGGCATTCTATTTGTCTTTTAAGTAAAACATTTTCTTGAATAATTTTTTTTACTTTTAGTGGATATGTTATAGCCCATGATTTTCTATCAAAAGAAACCAAAGTGTCAGAATAACCCTAACCCTAACCCTAACCCTAAACCCTGTTTTCACTGCAATGGATCATGTTAATTTGTACCGTCCAGGACTCCAAGTAGAACAACAATCAAATAGAATTTTAAAAGTATCCATGAGTTTTGCAGGCAAACAGATAGAACTAGAAAATACCATCCTGACTGAGGTAACTCAGACCCAAAAGAATATGCATGGTGTGTGCTTACTAATAAGTGGATATTAGTGGGGGGGGGGGGAGTACAGAATTCTCAGGATACAAACCAAAGAACTCAAGAAGGCTAACAAGCTGAAGGACCCAAGTGAGGATGCTTCAATCCCACTTGGGAGAGAGAAGAAAGCAATCACAAGGCAGGAAGGAGGAAGGAACCTGGGTGTGAAAGTCAACAGGGAGGGGAACATGATCAGGTGTTGGGAGTGGGGTGTGAAACAGGACTGAAGCCCTGAGGGCCAGCAGAAAGGCAACCTCAGGAGGTAGGAGGTGGGGGAACCATCTAGAATGTACCAGAGACCTGGGAGATGAGAGATTCTCAGGACTCAAAGGGAGGGACCTTAGATGAAATTTCCTACAGTGGGGAGAGGGAACTTGTAGAGTCCACCTCCTGTAAAAAGACAGGATATCCAGTGGAAGGGTGGGGTTGCTACTCCACAGTCAAAAAACTCTGACCCAGAATTGTTCCTGTCTGAAAGAACTGTAGGAACAAAAGTGGAGAAGAACCTGAGGAAAAGGAAGTCCATTGACAGTCCCAAATTGGGATCCAGCTCAGGGGGAGGCCCCAAGGCTTGACACTATTACTGATGCTATGGTGTGCTTACAAACAGGGACCTATCATGACTGCCCTCTGAAAGGTACAGCAAGAAGCTGAAAGAGTCAGATGCAGATATTTATACCCAACCAATGGACAGAAGCTGGTGGCCCCTGAGGTTGAATTAGGGAAAAGCTGGAAGAACCTGAGGAGGAGGGCAACCCTATAGAAAGACCAGCAGTCTCAATTAACCTGGACCTCCGGGATCTCTCAGACACTGAGCCACCAACTAGGCAGTATACACCAGCTGATAGGAGGCCCCCAAAACATATACAGCAGAGGACTGCCAGGTCTGGACTCAATCAGAGAAGATGCACCTACCCCTTGAGAGACTTTGGGCCCTGGGGCATGGGGAGGTCTGATGGGGTGGAGGTGGGGTGGGGACATCCTCTTGAAGATGAGGGTGCCGTCGAGGAGGAGGTGGAGGAGGAGGTGTGGGATGTGGAACAGTCAGAGGGTGGACCAAGAGGGGGATAAAGTCTGGACTGTAAAAAAAGATTAAATAATAAATTTTTTAAGTATTCATTAAAGAGAATACAATGGTAATTCTGAAATTTCACTAAGAATGCATATTTGTTAAAAAATAAAACTTCACGCAAAAATTCACCTTTGACATCATGTACTCAATGTATCTAAGTCTGTAAATGATCCCTCAACTAACAGTTATTTTTCCTCATTACTTTGATGAGAAAATATAGTACTCAGAAAAAAATCTTAGCATTGAGGAGATGGCTTAGTCAATAGAATAGAATTCTTGTCATACAAACATGAGAACCTGAGTTCCTATCCTAAATATCTTTTTAAAAAAAAGTCTAGACATGACAGTATACAATTGTGATCCTAGCACTGGAATGTAGAAGCAGGTGGATCATTAAGATTTTTATGGCCACCTAGAATTTAATGGCCAGCTCTCCCAGCCAATGGAAAGCACTGGGATCAGTGAGAGATTCTGTCTCAAAAAAACAAAACAAACAAACTAATAAAATAAAACAAAACAAAGTAGGGAATGATAGAAGACAATATCCCAATATCTACTCAATATTAATCTGAATGTGCATGTACCCCAATACAAATGTTTTCATGTGCTGGTTAGTTTCTGTCAACACACAAAATAGAGCCATCTGAAAAGAGGAAATCCCAGTTTAGAAATGGTCTCCATCAAATTGTCATGTGAATATGTCTGTGGGGCATTTTCTTAATGATTGATTTGGGAAGACCTAGCTCTGTGAAGGCTGGGCATGCCATGGAGAGCAAGTCACTAAGCAGCTACCCTCCATGGTTCATTCTTCTGCCTTTCCTTGAGTTCATGTCCTGAATTCCCTCCGTGGTGGATTGTTTCCTGGAAGTTGCAAGACATACTAAACCCTTTTCTGGCCAAGTTTCTTTTAGTTATAGTGTTCTATAAGATCAATAGAAACTAAACAGTATGCACACACACACACACACACATACACACACATCAAATATATATACTATTCACACAAAAAAGAAAAATACAGAAAAACTTAGTAAGAAATAATGATAAAATAGATTAAAATATATTTTGTTTAACTAAATAACAAATATAAAATATGTATTTATATTTTATAACTATAATTATATAATTAATATCCAGTGAAGAACCTGGGTGGAATAGTTGGACATGCTCTCAGGTGGTAGTGTTTGTAGTATTAAAGAGCAGCATTCAGGAGCTCCAGCTGTGAACTGTTGGAGATAAGTATCCTTATGGGAGGAAAAGACAGGAAATGGTAGATTCCCTGAAACTCTTGCATTTCCAGAAGAAGCAAGTGTCTATTAAAGAGGTCATATGCTGTAGTGACTACAAGAATCTTCAGTTGACATCAAATCTGGAGAAGCTAGAAACACTTCCTCAATTTAAGAAAATTCTTGGAGACCCCTAGCAATAAATTTATACCTTCGGATTACCCTATATTTCCCTTAAGATGACTGTATCTCTGGTCTTTTGTAAATGAATGAATTATCTGTAAGCCTTTGATTCTGCAGTCCTTTGGAATGTGCATGTGTGTATTTGTGTGTGTGTGTGTGTGTGTGTGTGTGTTGGGGAATTATTGTGTGTTCCTGGGAAGACATGAACAAATGTCTGTTACCCCAAATAGGAAACCAATGACAGACTAAAGTACAAGTTGGTGAACCAGTTAATTTTGTTGGGGTTACTTACAGGATCATAAATGACGCAAAGACAGCTGTACCATTAAAGCCCACACCAGTATGTATAACAGCCCATGGAAGTGGAAACCTGAGCTCTCTGCACTATTTACAGGCAGATTGGAGTGTCCTTTCCTGATGGTCCAGTTGGTCTGAGCCTCTTCTGAGAAGCGAAGCTCTTTTAGACAACTTGGCTGGTCATCACTTCTTCCAGGGAGCTAAACTTGTCTGAGAGTCTTCTTTCAGCAGTTCTTATTGTTTATATACTCCTTGTGAAAAAAGGGCTTAGTAAATCTAGTCAGTTCCAGGGACTTCCTGATGCTATTATGAGTTATTTGCTTCCTCTCATAATGAGCTTCCTCGTAGTATTTTACCTTCCCTTAAAACATCCTGATGGTTCAAAACTGGGAATAAGAATTAAAGATTGAGAGCAGAATGGCCCAGATTGACCTTGGGCAGAGGGCAGTATTCAGGGGTGAGTCCTCTTCAAAAGAGGTCTAGAAGAAGACTTTAAAGAAATACTAAATGGTATATTATAAAGTTGTGAAGATCCCAAATTATCTCTAATTTTAAAATGTAAATAAGAGTTTGCTGAGGTAAAGAAAGGAAGACTAGCAATGGTAATGGTTTGGTTTGGTTTTGGACAGAATTAATCAAAGACAACTCTGCTTCTCCCACGAAAGTACATTGTCAGTTCTTTTGATATAACTAAGTGTTACTACACTGAAAAAACTTTCTAAACTTAAAGGAACCAGATGCAGAGAGTAGTGGTTCTTTCTTGAAAGTACACATGCCAAGCTTGCTTTAGTTGACTTTATCTAACTCTTACTCACAAAATTAATTTATTTCATAACTAGGGACTTTACTTAAGTCATCACCAACAGAAAATGTTATTTCTTCTCTGTATAACAACAGATAAATTATAGAGAAATTGATGACTCATACTCCCCCCAAAAAAACTTCTGTAATTTTCATATAGTCCACACTTTAGGTGTTTCATCTAATGTAGAAATTAATGTGCAAATATTTACAATATATTTATGCCACATTATAAGGATGTAACTGCAGCTGATCAAAATCTACTTAGGTATTTTAAAAAGGAAAACAAAGCACCTTTCCCTAAAAATAGCTGTGTTTGAAAAGAGAGTTAATTATTAACAATTCAGCATAACAAATATTTGCCCAAATTTAGTTTTTTACAGACATGAAATATTCTTATGTACAAGGGTTTCTGGTACCTCCTAAATGCTAGAAATGGACAGCAAAAGACTATAATATCAAATAAAGATCATCAAAAAGCATATATAAAGTTTAATTTAAAATTTTAGGGATGGAGAGATGGCTCAGCAGTTAAAAGCACTGACTGCTCTTCCAGAGGTCATGAGTTCAGTTCCCAGCAACCACATGTTGGCTCACAACCACCTGTAATGGGATCTGATGTCCTATTCTGGTGTGTCTGAAGACAGCTACAGAGTCCTTATATTAAAAAAAAAAAATTAGATCATTTCACCATGTGGCCCAGGCATTAACTCTTGGCAATCTTCCTGACTCAGCCTCCCAACCAACAAGATTGCATGTCTAAGACAGCCTAACAGCAGACGCAGACTTAAAAAGAGTATTCAGAATTCAGTTTTCTTTTTATTAAGGAATAGTAAAGAATGAATATACATAGCAATAGAAAACTTTTACATAGCACTCTTTTCCACCTCAGAATCCATGGATTAATTTTCAGAATAAGTTGGGAGACTATTTTGTCAATTCTGCCTGAAATGCTATTACCCTGTTCATTGTAGATTAAAGGCTGCCTTTACACCATAAACAAATTCCTTTATTATTTCTACATTTATGTCTATAGTAGAAATTCTTATCTATTATGATATATTATGATATATATCATAACCATATATATCCATATATATTCATGTATACATTTATATGTCTATACAATCATGGTGGAGAGATATCATCCAAGTCAGATTTTTATGTAAAACATTATGTAAATTTGAATGTTATTATATACTTCAAATTATTTTCTAATTAATTAAAAATTATGTTAAAATTTAAATTTAAATCTCCACAATTAGATTTTATGGTTTTGTCACTTGTATATATCAAGAAATGTTTCAGCAGAATTTTCTCAACACTAAGTGCTAAAAATTTTAGCATTATGGAAATTGACAATATGTCACTTCACTTGCATATCTCTTCATACTTGCAAGGTTGAAGTTTTTATCATATGTTTATTAATTATTTATTCTTTAATAGTAACTTATTTTATGGTTACTATTATTAATTCAACTGTCTTTTTATTTGTTAGTTTGTAAAATTCATTACAAATCATTTTCCCATTGCTTATTACACCAGTTGCAATTATTTTTCTTCTGATTTAAAATTAGAGTGATTTCATCACATAATTTCATTTTTTTTTAGTTTTGTTTTTGTATG
>NC_034594.1:167012100-167013402 GCF_900095145.1 Mus pahari
TGACCTGGAACTCACTTTGTAGACCAGGCTGGCCTCGAACTCAGAAATCCGCCTGACTCTACCTCCCAAGTGCTGGGATTAAAAGCGTGCGCCACCACTGCCCGGCCTAATTCATTTTTTAAACAGTGCATTTCTACATAGTCCTTGCTGGCCTGAAACTTACTATGTTGGCTAGGTTTGCTTTGAACTTGCAACAGTGCTCCTGTCTATTCCTCCTAAGCCATTTTGAACTCGACCATGCTGGCTTTATCACTTACATTTTAATGTAGTCATTTCCCTTTCTGTATAGTTTTGTCTTTGTTTAAGTTCATTAAATTATTTTTCTCAATATTTGTGTTAAAGTTTATTCAATTGTTTCTCTTAATCATGTTAGTATATATGTTATGTATATTGTACGTATAATAGAGAAGAAAGTATATGTATATTTAAGTTGTAGAATCTTAGGCCACCTATACTTTCTTTTTACAGTATTTCACTCTATTGGTTTATATATTACACAATTCATATTAGTGTTCTTTATCATGAACTTTGTGGTTTGACAAACTTTTTCCACAAAATTTAAAAATATATAAACAATGATGTGAGTACATTATAATAATTCTTAAATGCAATGTGAATGCTTTCTTCAGATGAACAGTTCTATTTGCTCTTCCTTATGAATGACCAGAAGTCAGAAATTATATGATTCTTATTTTTCAATATCTAAACAGCACAGTGCCTTTGTTTTAATATTGTTTTTACAATAAATAGCTTCTTTGTCTGAATTTGAGAGTTTTTCTATGTCCAATAAACTTATTTTCTTGGCAGCAGTATGGCATATTGTCTCATTACAAAGAACCTACACTTAGCTGAAAGACTCCCCCAAAGTTGCCCTGAGTGGGACTTTCACTAACTAAAAGTCCCATCAACTACCTAATTATATGATAGCCTGGTCAAAATGAAAAGCTCCTCAGAGCCACTGTTACATGAGATTATACAGCTGCATAATAAACCTGAAAATGTCAGTTTTTTTATTAGCTCTTTTAAGAAGTTAATCCCAGGATATATTTAAACTTATGTATCTATTTTCTAAAATATATAAATATGTGTGTCTTCTTTACAAAAGGAGTTAGAAAGTGTTTCTTCTTTATCATTGTTCAATACATGTAATAGAGCCCCAGTTTTTACATTGGTTTTCATGCTTCAAGCAAAGTTTAAAGTTTTTGTTTTTCACCTGAAAAAATGTTCAACATCCTTAGCCATCAGGGAAATGCAAATCAAAACAACCCTGAGATTCCATCTCACACCAGTCAGAATGGCTAA
>NC_034595.1:0-23057 GCF_900095145.1 Mus pahari
TACTGCAGGAATAGCTATGGCCTCAAGCCATAAATAAATCTTCACTACGTGTGGCCTCAAGTTCTCACGAATCCAGAATGTAATGGAAAATGATTAGGCCTTGGCTTGTTTTGACCTTTTATTTTTTTATTTTTTTATTTTTGATAATTACCAGGCTAACATCATCTGGGTATTCCTTAGTGGTTTTGAAAACTAAATTAGAACTCTACTTTTCATTGAGCATGGATTTGAATCCCTACTGTATGCCTGGCCTAGTTTAGGTACTTAGGGCACAGAGGTAAAACTAAAGTTTCTATAGAAGCATATGAAATAAACATCAAGTCAGGACTGGTGTTACAGGGCTGTGGAGTTATAGAAGCTCCATACTTGCATCATGCCCTCTTGTGAACACATCTCTACATTTTCATGTGGCTCTGAGCTCACAAATAAGTAGCTCTTACCATCCAGGTAACCATGAGTTACACACCTTTACCCATCTTTAAGTAAAGATAGCCATTCAAAGGTATCACAGAGTGCATGGTTTGTACCTTAATTCATAATCTATAACTAAAGCTATTTCCAGAAGGTTTTGGTATGTGAAATGTTCATTTCAGGGTAGAGAAGCCTTCTGAGAAGCTTTTCTCTTTCCGACTGAATTGTTTTCAGCCTTTGAGTAGATAAACAGAATTACATATGACAACTGTACACACCTACATAAAATTTTCAGGTTTTATTAAACCTTTAGAAATGCATTTTAGTACCTCATAATGTAATTTAAGAAATAAATGCTACTTGCAAACATTTGACACACTTTTGTGTGTGATTAACATGTTTGAAATATTGATAGAATATTAACATTTCATTATAGTGGCTTGAAATACATGGGTATGCATTTTTGGACCAGTATTGGAGCATAAAGGAATAGGAGAATAATTTGGTACTTTTCTTTTTTTTTTTTGTTTAATTTGGTACTTTTCTGATCATACAACTTCCAGAAGTTATGAATTCGTGCCAATTTTTTTCGAGACAAGGTTTCTCTGTATAGCCTTGGCTGTCCTGGAACTCACTTTGTAGACCAGGCTGGCCTCAAACTCAGAAATCCGCCTGCCTCTGCCTCCTGAGTGCTGGGATTAAAGGTGTGCACCACCACACCTGGCTCCAAATTTTTGTTAATGTGTTTTCTCATATTTTGTTTGTTTGTTTGTTTGTTTGTTTGAGAAAGGTCTCACAATGCAGCTCTTACTGGCCTGGAACTCACCATGTTAACCAGGTTGACCTCAAACTCATAGAAGTTCACCTGCCTCTGCCTCCTAAGTACTGAGATTAAAGGCATTTACCATCAGTACAGAACTGACTCCACATTTTGATTATTTACCAGTTATATTAATCTATTATCATTTTAAAACATATGCAGACAAATAAATGTAAGATTTAAAAGTCAAGGTTCTAAATTTCTTCCTGTCCTAGAGGTAAGAGAGAATGATTTGACCAGTGACCCAGGCCTGCAATGCCAAGTACCCAGAGATACAAAGACCACTTGAGCCTTGGCATTAGGAGTCTGGGGCCAGTTTGTGCGATCCCATCTCACAACTATAAGTGAAAGGATGAATTTCATTCAATTCAGAATATTTTGCCAGATGAACTGATTTAACAAATGTAGCTCTAATGTTCACATTATCTCTTTTGCTGACATGTTGAAGATACTTAAAATAGGACTTTTTAGCCGGGCATGGTGGTAAATGCCTCTAATCCCAGCCTTAAGAGGTTGAGGCAAGAGGATCACAAATGGAAGGCCAGTCAGAGTGTTAGTGAGGAAATAAAAAAAGGCAAGAATTCTGCATTCTAATGCGTATTAATCCAATGCATATTAATGATACATGTTAGCTTCCTATTAGTGCTGTAGCATACTCGTGACCTTAGTGGTTTAAAGCAGTACAGATGCGATTACAGGTCCAGGTCCAAAATGGGTTCCTATGTAAAAGGCAGGGCGTCAGTGGGCTGGATCCCTTCGGGGACTCCAGAAAAAATACCTTGTATTCTTTAAGGCACTGTCTCTCCCCCTGCAATTGCAGATCAGTGACATAGTATGTTCTCACTCTGGTAGAAATTTTTGATAATCATGACCAGCATGTGTAGGGGAATCATTATTCTTGCTGTGTGCTGAGTGAGCATAGTATCATGTACTAGGCTCAGTACTCAGTCCTTATGCAGCAGGTACTGTTATCTTTCACATTTACCTAAAGCTTCATTTACCTAAGTCACATCCTTAGTGAGTTATATTTAGATCACCTGCCTTCATGAGCTAATGGCTGTACTGGGTTCAACCTGCATAAAACATTGTTATAGTTTTTCATACAGTAACAGAACTTCATTGCAGCTTTGCTATATAATTAAGTAAATTTTTTCTAGTATCAGGACAAAAATGTGGAAAGATCAGAATATTTGTTTAGGCTCAGCAATGTTTTCAGAATTGGTGCAAGTGCTTTTCCCTTGGAGATATTTTTCTACTTAGGTTGAACAGCTGTTTCTGCTTTTAAAACTAGTAACTTCTGGGCTGGTGAGATGGCTCAGTGGGTAAGAGCACCCGACTGCTCTTCCAAAAGTCCTGAGTTCAAATCCCAGCAACCACATGGTGGCTCACAATCATCCATAACGAGATCTGACTCCCCCTTCTGGAGTGTCTGAAGATAGCTACAGTGTACTTACATATAATAAACAAATAAATCTTTAAAAAAAAAAAGCCGGGTGTGGTAGCGCACGCCTTTAGTCCCAGCACTCGGGAGGCAGAGGCAGGTGGATTTCTGAGTTCGAGGCCAGCCTGGTCTACAAAGTGAGTTCCAGGACAGCCAGGGCTACACAGAGAAACCCTGTCTCGAAAAAACCTAGTAACTTCTGGGTTCCATCTGACCAGGTGTTCATGTTCCTTTATTTGTGAGACACTATGTGTACTTGATTCTGCATCCCAGAGACTACATCTCAGAGCTGAAAAAAATAGCCACAGTGTTGTTATTCAAGGGTAAAGGGAAGTCAGTGGTTGCCTAGCATGGAGAGTATGAACTCCAACTCTGCGGCAGTATTTCCTGGTGAGCATGGGGAACACAGACTCCACAGTAGTATTTCTATCTTAGGTCATTTTTGGCTATAGCATCTGTTCTGGAGCTGGGGAGATGGCATGGACTTGACATGCAAGCATGAGGATCTGAGTTTCATCTCCAGCATCCACATAAAATTCCGTGTGCGCTGCTCTGTGCTTGTGAATCCCACACCTGGAAAGACAGAAACAGGCAGATCCTTGGGGTTCACTGGCCAGCCAGTCTAGCCTAAACGTGAAGCTCCCAGATCCCAGTGAGAGACCCTCAAAAATAAGGTGGCTAGCTTAAACAATACCCAAAATTGACTTCTAGCTCCCAACCATGTGCGTGTATGCGTGTGCATACACACACTTGTCACATTTTTAATTTTTGTTTGAGATGATCTCTATGTAGCACAGGTTGGCTTCAAACTTGTGATCCTTCTGCCTCAGCCTCCTGAGAACTGGAGTTACAAGTGAGCACCACTACACCTAGGTCCAAACAAGTTCTCATCTGTCCTGTAGAATGCTCAAAACACTCAGCAGCACTTGGCCCTGTGGCAGCGCGGGTGTGCGATGTTTCCTAACCCATGGCACATTTTGGAGGTGATAGGACCTTTAAGCCTACTGGGGGGATGTTCATCTGGAGAGTGGCTTCAAAGGCAAGTCAGAGACCCAGGCCCCTTCCCTACTTGGCTTCCTGGCTGCCTCACAGTAAGTATTCTGCTCTGCCACGTGACACCACAAGAGCACAGGTATTCTGCTCCATAGGTCCCAAAAATGAAGTCACCAGACCGTGAACTGGAACCTCCCAAATGGAACCAAACCAACCTTCCCACCTTTTAAAATCTAAGTATTTTATTACAGATATTCACTGTGCCAGGTAGGGAGTGTGCTGTGCCATGTGTGGGAAGGGGCCAGTGTGACAATCCTCTTCTGGACATGAGCCCTAGTCATCAGGCTTTGGGCATCAACACCGCTACCTGCTGATCATCTCAATGGCTCCCTTTCCACAGCTTGTTTTGTTCAGTAATGGGAAGCTTACACAGGCTCCAAACAACTTCTCCTTGCTCTCACTCATGAGTAGAAGTCTGTTTGAGTTGTGTTGATTAGCTCTGACTTGATTCTCATCTATGTAATTCTCTTTGAAGAGGTGTCATACTCTCTGGCCCATCCCCCACCCTGGAAAATTCTGATCCTTCTGAATACTGAGGTAGACCAGCGTCTTCTCTCCATGTCCCTCCCACAGCAGAGGGCTCTAATGCACAGTAGGACCAGCTAGACAAGTTAAGTCACAGGCATTAGCCCACAGCTTGACGATCTTGACAATCTGCTTTTGCCTGTCTAAAAACCCCATCCCTCTTTTCTACCCAGTTTGCTGTTGCTGCTGAAGGTCTGAGGACCACAGTTTGAGAAACACAGAGACAATTAAAGTAAGTGTGTGTGTGTGTGTGTGTGTGTGTGTGTGTAAAATGGATGGATCCCTGCCTAAAGTTAGTCAGAAAACTTAAAAAATTTTGTGTGAGATTTTTATTATCATTATTGTTATTGTGTAGAGGTCAGAAGACAACTTTCAGGGAATGTCTTAGGGTTTTACTGCTGTGAACAGACACCATGACCAAGGCAAGTCTTATAAAGGACAACATTTAACTGGGGCTGGCTTACAGGTTCAGAGGTTCAGTCCATTATCATCAAGGTGGGAGCATGGCAGTGTCCAGGCAGGCATGGTGCAGGAGGAGCTGAGAGTTCTGCATCTGCATCTGAAGGCTGCTAGGGTGAGGGTCTTAAGACCACATCCACAGTGACACACCTACCCCAACAAGGCCACACCTCCAATTATTGCCTACTCCCTGGGCCGAGCATATGCAAACCATTACAGGGGGCGAGTTCTCTCTTTCCACCTTGACATGATTGTATGTATGTATGTATGTATGTATTTTCCAAGGCTGGGGATCCAACTCTGCCTCTAGGCTGCTAAGTAGGCTCACTAAACAAATGTTTTGAATTATGTGTTCCCAGCTGTTTGCTTTCTTTCACAGTTACTGGCAACAGCAGGGACAGGTACTCATGGCTCCTACCTAAGTGCTTTAACAGTAGCCCTCATCTTTTTTTGTTTGTTTGTTTGTTTTTGTTTTGTTTTGTTTTGTTTTGAGACAGGGTTTCTCTGTGTAGCCCTGGCTGTCCTAGAACTTACTCTGTAGACCAGCCTGGCCTCGAACTCAGAAATCTGCCTGCCTCTGCCTCCCAAGTGCTAGGATTAAAGGCGAGGGCCACCACTGCCCGGCTAGCAGCCCTCATCTTAACTTAGAAAAGCCACACAGTACCAACTCTGTTCCTAGAAAGGTGATTTCAGCGTAACTGCCCAGTAATATAGATGTTAAATCGGAGAAATCTTAGCTTTGGTTTAATATCTTTAACATTTCCTTGGAAGCCATTTATATTATGAGTATGATAAATTGCTGTGTTTACATTAACTAGTAAGATCTCAATAAAAATTAGTTTTGTTAGGGTAAAATGTTAAAGATCCAAATCTCACTGTGAACAGAATGTGCTTGAAACATTAAATACTAAGTAACAAGGGGGGGAGGAAAGAGATACAAAGTATCAGCTGTTATGAATCATTGATACATTGTATTTATTCTTAAGTGGTTAACGTAAATTGTTCCTTGGGTGGGTGATTTCTGTTTTATGAGACAGGACATAGGACATGCTCTGTAATCCTGGCTGGCCTGAACTAGCCACCCAAAAACTGGTCTTCAACTTGTAGCCATCTTCCAGCCTCTGTCCCCTAGAGGGCCATGAACTACTACTCCCAACCCAAAATCACTTTTCTTACATAACAGTGGGGAGCTAGAGAGATAGCTCAGCAGTTAAGGCTGACTGTTTTCCCAGAGGATCAGAATACAGTTCCCAACTCACATGTCTATATAATGCCAGTTCCAGGAGGGATCTGATGCCCTCTTCTGGTCTCTGTTGGGCACTGTATGCATGCATGCACAGTCAAACATCCATACACATAAAGTGCAAAACAAAACAAACAAATGTATTTCATTGAAGGAGTTCCTAGTATTTCTTAAAACTTACAATTCCTGACAGGAAAACCATGGCTCTTCCTCTAGTGCCTGCTGGTCAGGGTGGGCAGACACTCATATTGTGGCAGCTTAAAGAAAGAATAAATTGAAAGTACACCACTGAGGAGCTGCTGGTAGAGTCCCTGACTTGCTTGCAGGAGTCCTAAATTTGATCCCCAACACCAAACATACAAAATTTAAAAAATAACCGTTACAATCTAAGGGGAGCCCTCTGGGCTTTGGTGGAGGGTGTGCACCTTGGCTTGTCATTCCTGGAGAAATTCCTAGGCCAGATGATCTATTAGCATTCCTGCTGCCCCTCTAACCTCACGGGTGTCTTGCCAGCACACCAGAACAGCGTGTTCTCCTGATCTACTACAGATATTCACTACTTGGAAATTAATGACATATTCTAACATTTTGTTATTGAAATGCTCACAGCAAAGCTGAAAGGCTTCTACAGTGAGCATCCACTAACCAAGATTCTCTGCCAACAGTTAACTGCTTCTGTCACCCAATATTCATCATCCCTTTTAATTTAGACACATTCTGGGCTGCTCGTCCTTCTACAACTCAATACAACTACTGCAATTGAAAAATAAAATTTACATATGACGTACAACTATTAACTATAACAAATAATAACTACACATTAGCTTAGACAAATACATGTGCCTGTGAACCCTGACTCCTTAAATAAAGTACTCAGACCACCTTCCCAGCCCCTGCTGCCACTCTCCGGTTGCAGAGTTCCCTCAACAGATCTGAGTGGGTGGGGTGGCTCTCATGTATTTCCTCTTTTCATCATTCACCATGGCTAGACATAAAATTTTGCTTGTAATTTTCAGTTATGTGATTGTGAGCTTAAGTAAATCTGTTAAATATTTGACTTTTGAGGGGAGTAACATAAAATATTAAGTCTAATTGTGTTTAAGTGGGACCTTGTAGTATGTAGACCTCTGATTTTTAGAAGAAATTTCTAAGCAGTTAACACCTTTGAAACGAGGGAACTGGGCTGGCGAGAAGGTTCAGCGGGTAAGAGCATTGACTGCTCTTCTGAAGGCCCTGAGTTCAAATCCCACATGGTGACTCACAGTCACCCGTAATGAGATCTGATGCCCTCTTCTGATGTGTCTGACGTCAGCTACAGTGTACTTATGTATAATAATAAAAAAAATCTGAAAGAAAGAAAGAAAGAAAGAAAGAAAGAAAGAAAGAAAGAAAGAAAGAAAGAAAGAAAGAAAGGAACTATGATAAAGACATCTAGGATGAGATTCTGCCTCTTATTGGAGGGGGGTGCTTAGTAGGTCCAATGGCCTTTCACACAGCCTGTCCCCTAAGCTCCTGATCCGGGAATGGACCAAGAGTGCAGCCCTCACGTGCTGCGGAGACAGCATCCTCATCTCATAAGAGCACTGCTGACTCAAGAGCCTGCTGAGCAGTTTATTTGACGTTGCCAAGTCAGACGTCAACCTAGAAAAAAAAATGGCTGGCATATCTGGGTCGGGTGAAACAGTGGCTTTTATGATCCTGATTACATTTTCCTGTCCCTTGAACATCGGCTGCTTTCCTAGCAAGGCTCCACTCCAGACTCCCCGTTCTCAAGATCCCCTCCTTTTATCTGACACACATTTAGTTCCACAAAAAAAAGTATAACTTTTTAATCCTAAAAGAAACTTAACAAAAACCCGGTGGAGCCCGTGGAGGCTGCCAGCCATGGAAGTGGCCTAGTGCCCCTTGTTTATCTGCGATACTAATGAGCTCTAAACGCACCTACTGAACATGGATCCCCTCCATCACCTCTGCCAACGATGCACATGATTTAATTCAGCCTCAGAGGCAGCATTCAATAGAAAGAGGTTGTTTCCCTTCAGGATTTGTTAGTAGGTGGCTAATATTCTGTGTTAAGGGCACACTCTCAGTGCTCAGAATGCTTTGCCCTAAAAAGACAATCTTACAATTCTAGGCAGGTATATGAAAATTTCCTAAACAAAATCATAAAGTGAAATGCTAGAATCGGGTCTCCTGCCTCGCCTAGGCACCCGTTGCGGGACCTCTACTTTTTCTTGAAACAGGAATAACTTAAAAAATTGGATGCTTGCTTCCCGGTTGCTGTGATACAACACTGAACTACCCGAAGGGAGAAAGGGCTTATTTCACTTTACAGTCCACCATGGAGGGGCTCCAGGGTAGGAGCCCAATCCTGGAACCCCAAATGGAAAATGGGAAAGAGTGCTGCTAACTGGCCTGTTTCCAGGCTCGCAGGCTCCCTTGCTTATATAGCCTAGGCCCACTTGGCACCACCCTTTCCTCCTAGAGCAATTAGCAGTCAAGAAAATATCCGTTCTTGCCAGGTGTGGTGGCGCACGCCTTTAATCCCAGCACTCGGGAGGCAGAGGCAGGCGGATTTCTGAGTTCGAGGCCAGTCTAGTCTACAAAGTGAGTTCCAGGACAGCCAGGGCTACACAGAGAAACCCTGTCTTGAAAAACCAAAAAAAGAAAAGAAAAAAGAAAAGAAAATATCTGTTCTTAAAGGTAAAGGCAAGTAGATCTGGGAGTTCCAAGGGAAACAAGGTCTACACAGTGAGTTTCAGGCCCGTTTCAAAAAATGGAAATGAACTGTCCCTATAGACATGCCCACAAGCCAATATTTGATGGCAGCAGTTCCTCAGTGGAGACCAAAGAAGTGAAAAAGGACAACTATACTGACCATTTACCCCAGGAAGCATGGTTAGAGGGGAGCCATTATAGCAGAAATGACTGACAAACTGAATCACAGTGGGATATGAGGCAGTGCACTACAGCGAAGGAAGCTCTTAAGAAACAAGTGCTGGGCTGGAGAGGTGGCTCAGTGGGTAAGAGCACTTCCAGAGGTCCCGAGTTCAAATCCCAGCAACCACATGGTGGCTCACAACCATCAGTAATGGGATCCAATGCCCTCTTCTGGTGTGTCTGAAGACAGCTACAGTGTATTTACATATAATAAACAAACAAATAAATAAATAAATAAATAAATCTTAAAAAAGAAAAAAAAGAAAAAAAGGAGCAAGTGCTTTGCAGTAAAGGTTAGATCTGCCACCCTTGCTGAGTCTTCAGGGCTGCTGGGCCGGTACACTAAATGTACCAGAATGACTAGTGGGCTAATCTACCACACACACATGCACACAGCACACACACACAACTGCTAATGGTAAGAGACTACCCAACCACAATACACCAAGTTCTATACCAACATCCCCAAAGTTTAACATTACTAAACTCACAGTCACAACTCCAAAGAGCAACCGAAGCTTTGTGTTTAGCTACTTTTAATAATGAAAAGAGGAAATATATGCAGACCCACCTCCTCACCAGTTTGGCCAGCAAAGAGTATTAAATTTATACAAAGAACATTAACATATTCAAGGTTTTGATATGCATTTATTTATATAGGAGAAAAAATACATTTGACATAGGGAACCCAAGCATGAATGCCTTCTTGCCAACAGTCTGGCCCAGCTGTGACCGAATCCACCCGGCTCTCAATACCCTCGAACCATGGTTCACTCTCTATCAACCACTTATATGAGGCCAGCCCTCTAAACCTTACAAGTTTATCTATATTGTCATTGAGCTTAGGAATTTCAGGTACCCAAATATAACTATTTATGTACAATTCTGCTTCATTGCACAGGGTCACAATATATAGCAGGTGAGTATATGACCAACCACAAGATAAATGATGATAGGCACAAACATCTGTCTCTAGCCACAAAGGAAGCAAAACCCCAGTTTGCCACAATGCAGAGGCTGTGTTGACTCTGCTACAGTCCTGAGGGTTTACAGCACTGGTGTGTTAAATGCAAAACTCGTAGGTTTCTGGTGGCATCAGACAGGACACACAGGACACTTGTGTCCTGCACTCATGAGCCACCCGTGCCACACATGTAACACAAAGGTCACTTTAAAGCTTTTCAGAGAGTTCTTTAGTCTTTTTGCCTTTAAAAAATATCACTGCACTAGTTAAGACTATTAATTACATTCTGACATAAAAGTTCAAAGTGGAATACAGGTTCTGATTTTACTTTTGTCAAACTTGAATTTATCAGGGACAGAGCTGCCTCTGCAATACACTGCAATCTAGTCTTTAAGAGCTCTAAGGGTGACAAAGTATTTAAAAGTTAAAAAGCATTAGGAAGCTTAATTTTGCTTTAAAATGACACATAATTGAGACAGCAAAGCCAAAGCCTTGCCCTTAACAGCCTGGTGACCCTCACAGCCTGGTGACCCTCACAGGGGCGCTTTATAGCCAACACTTAGGCCACTTGCACGGAGTGTAAAGAAAACAAGGCCAAGTATAATCCCGGGCGGGGCATGGTGGCGCACGCCTTTAGTCCCAGTACTTGGGAGGCAGAGGCAGGCGGATTTCTGAGTTCAAGGCCAGCCTGGTCTAAAGAGCGAGTTCCGGGACAGCCAGGGCTACACAGAGAAACCCTGTCTCAAAAAACAAACAAACAAATTAAAGTCTAATCCCTGGTTACCTCCCCTCCCCTGTGCTGCATCTGGGCAATGCTGCACGTGGACACAGGTCAGGACCCCAAGGCGCCATCTCTCCTCACTGAGAGTTCTCACCTTCAAATTGTAACTGAAGACAGTAGCACTCAGATGTATCTCGGACAAATTCTTGTCTGCCAAGTCCTCACAGTTGCCCCTTAATGTCTGCACTGCACTGGACAAACACTTCCACCAGTGTCGCTCCAAAGCCGCTGACCTCCATTACTGCCACCCCAATACTTACTAGGATCCCAACTTTTACAGCTGGATAATGGTAGCTTTATGTAACCAGCTTCAGTGTAGTTAGCGGTAAAGAGCTGTTTTGGATTACCTTCCCCAGAAACTTCTCTCAAACTGCAGTTGAGGGTCCAACTTCAGTTTATAGGTACATAGGTACACGTGTACACACACACACACACACACACACACACTCACACTCACTCTTGTATGCAGTTACCCAGAGATGAAAAACTGTCAGTAAGAAACCTATCTTGGGGTTGGGGACTTAGCTCAGTGGTAGAGTTCTTGCCTAGCAAGTGCAAGGCCTTGAGTTAGGTCCTCAGCTCTGGGAAAAAAAAAAAAAAAAAAAAAAAAGGAAGGAACGAAGGAACGAACCTATCCTTAAGGACTGGGGACACCAGGTTCGGCAGCTCACGCCTTTAATCCCAACACTCAGAAGGCAGAGCCAGGTGAGTTCAAGACCAGCCTGGGCTACATGTTGAGAATCTGTCTCAAAATAAAATAAAACCAAGTAAAACCAAAACTGGGAAGACCGGAGTGTAGTGGGGTACCATTCGTCTAGGATGTGCATGGCCCTGGGTTCAATCCCTAGCACCATTTTAAAAAAAAAACAAAGAAACCGACTTGCTTATGTCGACTCCTGGGAACCAAGCTGACCGGTGGTGTTCACAGACAGCTTCCTGAAGATTCTAAGCTACTTCCCAGACTGATGGCATTTCCGCTACAGCATTTACCCAGAAAATAACTATGTGACTCCTTGGCCTGGTTCCTGCCAATTGGATCCTACCTGACCAGAAGTCAGTGCTGCTACTTAGAGTAGACACCCCTAAACTGCACAGTGGCAACCGGGCTGAGTGTCAGAACCCTGAAATCTTTCTTTCCAGAGAAACAGACGGAAGGCCAGAGGGGAAGCACCCTCCACTCCTTACCTCACTCTGTAGCACTGAGAAACAGAAAAAAAGACCTGGGGTTATATTAAAACTCCCAAAATAAAACTTTATGGAAGTGTTATTTGTTTAAAGTCCAGTATCAGAGAGCAGGACAGACATGACAGTTACTATTCACAAGGGACAATGTCCTCACTGGTCAGCTGTCGACAGCAGTAGCACAAACAAGAAAGCAGAACAGCGGAGCCTGCGGTGACCAGCTTACCACAATGAAGCACACAACGGAATTTAACTAGGGCACCCTATCTTTTGGCAATGAATTCAGGGAAAACAGCACAAGAACATTCTGGAAGGGCTCTCTTTAGGTGCTCAATTCTAGCAAATGTGAACAGAAAGTTTGGATAGTGGCTATCTCAACAGCACTTAAGTTTCAAAGCTAACCCCAACAATTCATCATGGAGCTAGAGCCATGGCGCTGAGTGGCGCCTCTGCTCCAGTCCTCCATGCAGAGCTGGAGTCTAACGACGATGACCCTCTTCAGAGCAGAGGTGAAGTAAATGAGGTGAGACTGAGCCTGAGAAGCCCTGGGCTGGGAACATGTGCTCTGGCTGCAGATACCACAGTTTCCACACAGAAGGCCTAGCAAGCCTCCGGGAGGAAAAGCACTCTCTCAGCGGCCAGCTGCCCAGAAAGGTCATCAGGTACTGCTGGTTCCCGGGCAACAGCCTAAAGCTCTGGAGTAATAACCACACCCTAACCCTGACTCCTGCCCACTGAAACCTGGACCAGATCTGTTCTTGTCAATGCTTTGTCTGCAAGTTATGGCTTGGTCTTAAGGACACCAATATGTACTTAAATCAATTGGGAACAAAGCCAAAGTGCATTTTCCTTAGGTCTAGTTAGATGAGAATGTCATCGCTATGTAGTGACTTCATCATACAATCTTTAACAAGAACTCATAAGTTGCATTGATTATTCCCCAGGAGATGAGAGAGCGGTGGTAATTCAGATGTGCACCTCTGAAAAGATTGATCAGTTTCCTGTCCCGCTCTATCCAGATAGTCTTGAACACCATGGGGAGAGACTGGAATGGCCCACCAATCTGAGACTGTATTCGAGCTTTGACAACATTAACAGGGAAACTTAAGAAGCCCAGCATGGCCCCAAGCACACCTCCACAGATGAAGTCGTTGACCAGGTGGGCACTGTACGTAGTGGCAGTAGGCAGACGCTCCTTAATGGGCCCTCGAAGGCCAAAAAAAAGGACATTGCTGAACCCATTTCGGAAAAGGATGGGCACCATGCCTCGGTAATACTCTGCAATCCCGTGGCACCTGAGCGCCCTGAAGGCCTGGTAGGTGTTTGTGAACTTATCATGATGTTTGTGGTCCTGAAGCAAAGTCTGAACCCTTTCGAATGGAGTGAGAATGGCTTCCGTTGTGCCAGCGAGCAGCGCCGCCAAGCTTCGGGTGGCAAACTCGGGAGCGCTGCTCACGTGCTTGTGGAGCAGGCGCGACAGGTCCTCATACAGACCAAACATAAGTGCCAGCGTGGTGGTCTTCTGCATCAGTGGGGGCAGGATTCCGCGGTACAAGTTGCGGAACCCATCCTTCCTCAGCTGCAGGACTGCATCCCGGGTTTTGATGCCGTACAGCTGCTGCCGGAACAGGATCTTCTGAACGGGGTAAGTGATCGCCACGTTGTTGAAGGCTGCGCAGCAGCCACACAAGTAATGCTTCATGTCCCCCACGTCCGCAATGTGAGGTGACAAGTCCTGGTTGGAAGAGGTCAACATTGGGGGCCTCTTCTCATGCGCTTCCGAGTCCATCACGGACGGCGCTTCGGCCTTTCCTCTCTGGGGAAGTTTCTTTAACCTGTAGATAAAGAATGGTCAAGGTGTTACAGAGAGCGCAACTCATGAACTCTGCCCAGTCCCCTCTCCGATTCCCACACTCTGTATTTTCCCTTTAAAACTGGATTAGTAGCATGGCGGTGGTGGCGCACGCCTTTAATCCCAGCACTTGGGAGGGGAGGCAGAGGCAGGCGGATTTCTGAGTTTGAGGTCAGCCTGGTCTACAAAGTGAGTTCCAGGACAGCCAGGGCTACACAGAGAAACCCTGTCTCGAAACATCACCCCTCCCCCCCAAAAAAACTGGATCAGTAATACTCTACTAACACAATTCAGTCAGTATGCCGTTTCTACATACAGGTTAGCAGTTTGTTTTCTGTGGGGTTTTGTTGTTGCCATTCTTGTTTTATGACAGGTTGCTTAGAATGTCTCAGAGTCCTAGGGATACCCTGGGCCTTCCCTTTCTGCAATCACCTTCACTCAAACGACACTTACAACAGACTGAGGAAACAGACAGACACTCCACCTATGTGTTAGCCCAACAGGAAGGAAGCAGGGAAAGTTAGAAAGCACATGGGAGGCACAGAATATGCAGGTTAATTTTCATAAAATGTGATATTAACAGGCCATAGGTCCATCACTGCTTTGTTGACAGTAATTACTATTTCAAACTTGCTTTAATCCTAAAACTTGAATATCAACCCATGTAAATGAAAGCTTTTTGAGGTTCACAATAATTCTTAAAGGACTTTATTTATTTTAAAGATTTATTTTTATTTATAAGAGTACACTGTCGCTGTCTTCAGACACAGCAGAAGATGGCATCAGATCCCATTGCAGATGGTTGTGAGCCACCATGTTGCTAGGAATTGAACTCAGGACCTCTGGAAGAGCAGTCAGTGACCACTGAGCAATCTCTCCAGCCCTTTTTTTTTTTTTTTTTTTTGGTTTTTCGAGACAGGGTTTCTCTGTGTAGCCCTGGCTGTCCTGGAACTCACTTTGTAGACCAGGCTGGCCTCGAACTCAGAAATCTGCCTGCCTCTGCCTCTGCCTCCCCTCCCGAGTGCTGGGATTAAAGGCGTGCGCCACCACCGCCCCGGCTCTCTCCAGCCCCTCTTAAAGGAGTCTATAAAGTACTGAAACAAGGGCCACCAAGATCACTGACCCAGTTTCTAAACACTGGCTATTCTACAGAACCAGAGAGCGCCATTGTCCAACTGAAACAAGACTCTCAGATATCCCAGGAGCTGCCAGGCTCGAAGCCCAGCGCAGGGAAGTGGAGATGTTAAAAGTTAAAAGGTCACCCTGCAATTTATACAGCCAAGCTCCTGGCCAGCTAGGGCTTCAAGGGAAACCTTATCTCAAAACAAAACAAAAACAGCACAAAGTCCTCCCAAGAGACACACCAGCAAATTATGCCATGCATTCAACTTGGATTCACATTTATTTAGTGTCTGTGGACTTGGCCTTTTGCTAAGCATTAGATCCTCAGAGACAATAACACCACGGACTAGTCAGAGACTGTCAAGTAAGCAAACTGTTCACAGTGCATTAGCGTCTGTGATCCTAAGTGCCTGTGGGTGCACCTACATATGAGATGCGAAGGTCATGGAAGAATGAGGTTAAGGAATGCACAATGCTCTGTGTTGTCATATATTTAATTCTTCACACTACAAAGTTATCCTTCTAGTTGTATATGTGAAAAAGAAAAGAAGCCCCAGTGTTGCTCACTGTTCAAGACACAGCCACCATCCAGTGATTTTTAGTTTCTGTAAAGTGATTCTGTTTGTTTGTTTTACAAGATAGTTTTTCTCTGTGTAGCCCTGGCTGTCCTAGAACTCACTCTGTAGACCAGGATGGCCTCAAACTCACAGAGATCCTCCTGCCTCTGCCTCCCAAGTGTAGTGCTGGGATTGAGTGCTGGGACTAAAAGGATGCTTCGACGTGCTCTATCTTGTTGTTTACCTATGTGCAGTATATGCAGCTGCACACCCTTGCTGGCAGGGGCATGTGCAGGCTAGGAGAGGGTGTTGGAGCATCCCTGCAGCTGGCAGCATAGGTGGCGGTGGACAGTACAAGTGCTAGGAACTGCTCTCTGAAAGGGCAACAAGCCCTCTTAGTCATGGAGCTACAGCTCAAGGCCCTGGTATTTTTAAATGGACTAATTCTTCTATAGTAAGAGACATTTAACAATTCAGCAGTAAAATAGTAAATAACCCAATTTTAAAATGAGCAAAGAACTTGAATGAACGTGTCAAAATAAAGACTATGTACAAAATGGTCAACAGGCACAAGAAAGATGGTTAACTTTATAAATCATGAGAGAAATACAAATCAAAATTATAACTTTCTACCAACTTGAACATTTAATTTCAAAATCAACAATAAAACACCTATACACACACACACACACACACACACACACACACCACCACCACCACCACCACCACCAACAACAACAACAAATAAACCAGGAGCCTGGGAGATGTCTTAGCAGGGAAAACCTTTTGTCTGCAAACAACAACAACAACAACAAATAAACCAGGAGCCTGGGAGATGTCTTAGCAGGGAAAACCTTTTGTCTGCAAGCCTGAAGACCCCAATTTGGTGCCTGGAACCCACATAAAGAGCTGGCAGGCAGAGATGGAAGAACCTGCTAGAGCAGTGGCTTTCAACCTTCCTAATGCTGCAACCTCAGGCTGTGGTGATCTCCAACTATAAAATTATCGTTGCTACTTCCTTACTGTAATTTTGCTGTTATGAATTGTAATATAAATATCTGATATGCGGGATATGTGCTATCTGATCCCTGTGAAAATGTTGTTCTACCCCCAAGGTTTGGAGAACCCCAGGGTGAGAACCCTTGCCGTGCAAGTTCACGCAGCCTGGAGTAGCAGTGCTGAGACACTAAAGAGTACACGCATGCCTCAGAAACATGGTAGGCATTGTCCTAGAAGTGGTCCTCTAACCTCCACGGCACACCAACACACATGCATGCACACATATGCAAATATATTTTTGAAAAAGACAAGGATCCAACAACCACAAAACACAAGTATTGGTGGGACCGTGACTGGAGGCCTATGCACTGGTAGGACTATTAAATAGTACAGTGCTCTGGGAAGCAGTGCGGTGCTCCCTATAAACGAATACACCATTAAGTGATTAACCTCTTGGCTGCAGGCACACAGCCAAAGTCACCACTAGATATGCTGCTCACAGCAGCACCACCCACGAGGTGGGAAGTTATCAATCTAAGCCACATTGCTTAAACGGTAAATAAAACAGGCCAGACAAACTCTCTAGGCCTTCGATTTGAACAAACACAAAAGCCTGGTAAATTCTTCATGATTTTCCTACATTACCACATTATGCTGCTAAACACTGCTAAAGTCAGGACAAAAAATGTTGCAGAGAAGGAAGAAGGCAGAGCCCAGGACCAGGGAAGAATCAGAAACTGCAGACCTGTAACAGGATACAGCACACACAACCACAGTTTCCTTTTAAACCAGCTTAGGGGAATTCTTCAGTCTCCTGCCCTAGCAGGAACTTGACTTCTAGCTCCCCTCCTGTACCTATAATTGGAACTTATCTTGAACTTCGGTCAAATGTTCTCAGGTAGCTATGAAATGTGAGAGATACTGGAACCTGAGGCTGAGGAACACACAAGAGCCTTAGAACCTACAAGTCGCCTGAATGAAAACCTCAACTCTATCACACATGGACTGGGAGTTTTGGCAAGTCAGAGCTGCGTTGTTTAGAAGACAGGGAAGGTGCCTATCTCAGAGGCTGGCTCAATTCACTGAGTCAACAGAGTGCCCTTGAGAGTGGGGTGGAGTACAGAAGGTGCTCAACAAGACCGAGCCCTTACTCTTCTCCTCTGAGGTGCTGTCCCTCAGGTGGCATCCTGATAAATCCATTATGTATAAAAATATCATGTGAGAAATGCACGTATTTATGTTTGGTCTGAGGCCTAAACCCAGGGCTTCGTGCATGTTAATCTCATTCACTGATTGCCTGCATCCCTGAAAGAGTTAAAACACCTAATATACACGGGGGCACTGGCTGCTTACCTCTGTGTCTGTGTGACTGACAGAAGCTTCGGCTCACTGCTGCGTCTCATCAAAAGAGTACAGTGTCCCTTTTGTCACTAGACAGTGAAAATTATTTAAGGTGCAGTTCCAACTGAACACTTTACTTCTGCACAAGAGAGTCAAAACAGGCCCGATGATGTCACTCTCCGTGCACAGCTGAGACAGGCACAGCACTTCGAGTGGAGCTAAGTCAAAGCCCATCTGGCTGGCCTTAAAGCAGGGGGCGACACCTGGTTTCACCTGAGTAACATTGGCCAGGATCTCTGTTTTGGCTTTTGGTGTCATCCACTGAGCCACCCTCCCCACCTCCATCTGGTGGCGTTCTATGGTCTACTCCCCACCACTATGCCCGAGGTCCCGGTTTCTGACCTCCACATCAAGTTCCAGTGTCTGTTCCACTGGCTTTAGGAGAGACAATCTGTGTCTCTCTCCTTATGCTATGGAGCAGCATCAATGCTGCCAATGCTATTTGGTCCTTTATTTTATTTTGTTTTTTTGAGACAGGGTTTCTCTGTATAGCCCTAGCTGTCCCGGAACTCACTCTATAGACCAGGCTGGCCTTGAACTCAGAAATCCGCCTGCCTCTGCTTCTGGAGTGCTGGGATTAAAGGCGTGCGCCCCCAGAGCCAGGCTTCAACATTGTCTGTTCCTTTAAAGTTTACAAGACTTTACCTGTGACGTTTGAGCCTTGCACTGAGGATGACAGCTTTCTGGTGACCTTCCCAGTGCTTTCCATTGTTAGCCTTCTCTCTTCTGAAGTCAGTTTTGATAACTGCATTTCCTTAAAAAAAAAAAAAATTGGGTTTAATTTCTATATTCTTATAAAGTTTGTTTTTAAAAGATATGTTTGTGGGGGCCAGAGAGATGGCTCAGAGATGAGAGCACAGAACTGGTCCTCCAGAAGACCTGAGTTTAATTCCCAGCAACCACAAGCTAGCTACAGCTACCTATTATGGGATCTGATGCCCTCTTCTGGTGTGTCTGAAGACAGCTACAGTACTCACACACATAAAACAAATCTTTGAAAGAAGAAAAGACACATTTGTGAATTTGCTCCTTTCTCTTGAGCACTGTGCCAGCTGTTTAATGTCCCTCTAGGCACAACAGAGTAGCAATTCTTCAATGACTGCCTACACCCTTACCCGCTTATTTCCCCAGTCCCCAGAAAATCTCAACAAGCTCTAATGTGGTTGCAAGCCTCGGTAGAATATCTGAGACAATACTATCTTCCTGTTTTTATTTGTGGGTGAGCGCCTGCAGAGGTGGTTATGAGCAGCCTGAGGGTGCTATGCATCAGTCAGGACTTCTGGCTCTTCACCCGAGAGCCTGTGCAGCCTTTCCGTCTTAGAGGCTTGTAAGAACACAGCGAATAATGTTCCACAGGCTCCGAGCTCTGCCAGACACTGAGCCTAGTAATGATTAACTGTCCAGTCTTCAACAGCCATGCTTTCTACTGTTCCAGCTTACAGGCATTAAGGTAAAAACTTGTTAGTTTGTGACCAGGCCTTGCTTTAGTTTGGCCCAAACTGACCATAAACTCATAAGCCTCCTGCCTCAGCCTCTTAATGCTATCATTATAGGTACTATCAGGCCTGTCTAAAAACTGTTTTTTCGTTTTATTTTTTTAATTAATTTTTTTGGTCTTGTTTCGAGACAGGGTTTCTCTGTGTAGCCCTGGCTGTCCTGGAACTCACTCTGTAGACCAGGCTGGCCTTGAACTCAGACATCCGCCTGCCACTGTCTCCTAAGTGTTGGAATTAAAGGTATGCACACCATACCCAGCTAAAAACTCTTATTAGTACTACACCTGACAATAGAAGACCCATGTTTACCAACTTACATTAAGTAAGATTTTAAAGACTAAAACCTTGGCAGAAATGCCTGATACTATGTGACATCTTGTTCTTTTTTTACTGTCATAGTTAATGTTAAAATCAACAAAAATCCCTGGTGTGGTTGCCCAGGTCTTTAACTCAGCACTGAGGCAGAAGGATCTCTTGAGTTTAAGAACAGCCTGGTCTACGTATTGAGTTCTAGGACAGCCAGGGCTACAGGGAAAGACCTGCTCCACCTCCCTTTCCCCACCCCAAAACCTTGCAAATCTCACAAAAATGTACACAATCACACACTAGTCTAATAATTTCCAAATTCAGCTCTACAAAGAGATCACTTATTCACAGGGTCTCATCATCCAGGTATGGCTGGCCTGGAGTTCAGCGTGTAGCAGAGGATGGTCCGCATGCCCACCTAGAGTCACTGGTGCCCTTTCGAAATCACTCTGCTCAGCAAATTAAAGTTGCTCCATCTAATCTGTTACAGCTGTAATAATGGGCCTTGTTGGTCAGCAAACAGAAAACAGCCCAGGTAGTCAGTTACTTACAGACCCTCTACAAAATACCATAAGAAATTTTAGAAATATTTTTGACCACTTACATTATTAGATATTAAGGGTCTTATACAGAAAAAAAAAAGTACCTTTTTTGAGACAGGGTTTCTCTGTGTAGCCCTGGCTGTCCTGGAACTTGATGTATAGACCAGGCTGGTCTTGAATTCAGAGATCCACCTGCCTCTGCCCCCTAGAGTGCTGGGACTAAAGGTGTGCACCACTATGCCTAGCTAAAATGTAATGTTTTGCAAACCTCCCAGATGTCAAACCAATCCTGTCAGCTGCACGTCACCCACTAGGGTGGTGTGACTAGCTTCTCTCTCTCTCTTTTTTTTTTTTGGTTATGAGCCTAGCCTTTAACAGCTGAGCCATCTCTGCAGCCTGTAACAAGTTTCTTAACGCAGCAACAAGAAGGAAAGACAGTGTGCAGTGTTCTGATAAGAGTGTAGAAGGCTCATCAAGTAAGGAGCTTAATGCCAATCAGTTCAATCGAGAGGTGGAAGAAAAATTCTGGAAAGTTGTCCTCTGACCTCCACTCAAGCACCTTGGCACATTAGAGTCCCCCGACTCATATTAATATATATATATTAATTATATATATTATTAATATATAATAATCACTAACTTAACTCTGATGAACTGGTTCCTATATAATAAATAACTCCAAATGATAATCTTCTGCAACTTACTATAAAGTGTATTTACCATGACCCCTCTAGTTTGCTGTAAGGCACTGAACCTATCACAAGGGAGCAAAATCCACTTAGATCCAATAAGGGTCAAACTTCTGTGCATGTGCACAACAGTGTAAATTCTAAATACTCAGTGTAACTTTCGGCCCAAGGGATATGCAAAAGGCAGATATGACCTTAGCACAAAGGTCTTTGACCAAAACCAGGGCAAAGGGTGACTGTAATTCTCAAAAGACGTGAATTCCCACTAGTCAGCAGGTCTGAGTCAGCATTCAAAACCAGGGTCGGGCAGGGTTCAAGTGCTAGTTACAGCAGGATTTTACCACTGCAAATACAAGCAACAGCTGTGACAAAGCCCCACTATCTTAGCTTCCTTCTATCTGACAAAGGAGACTAGAGTCAATTCTTGTCACAAGTGTCATGTCGCCCTAAGAAACTCTAAGGGTGACGACTCTGGTTTCTCATGTGCCCTGGACCTGAGTCTTCAAATCCTTTCAAAGCAAAGGCGCTGGAGGTCCATTTTGGTACGATAACTGCACCCACAATTCATTCTTCTATTCAACAGACTACAGGTGAAAACAGACAAAACAGAAGGTGGGCACTAGGACCAGCTGGGCAGCCTGTAGGGGCCAAGACAAAGGTTAAGCTAAAAGTCGTAAACATGGCCGAGGTGCTGCCATCCTCTACCTAAGCTAGCTACAACAATCCGCACAGAAGGGAACAATTGACGCCCGCCCGCCTGGCTTAGACTCTTTACTGCGCGATGAAACATGGTGCCTCGGAACGAGCATTCTCCAGGCTTCCATCTGCCCACTTGGGGAGGACCGAGAGGCGCTGGGCCGAATGGCCAGCACCACGGGGTACCACGGGCCGCCGCGATCCCGCGGGACGCAGACAAAGGGAACCACGGGACACCGCGATCCCCCGGGGCCTGCAGCTCCCCGGCTGTGGGCGCCTCCCTTGCCTGAGCGCGTCGCAGCACCACAGGGCCCTCGGCAGGAGCCGGGAGGCAGCCGCCGGGGCCCCGACGCGTGGCGAGCGCAGGACCTGGAGCTCGGCAGCCCGCGGCCCTGCTTCAAGCTTCCCTTCTCTCTGGCCCGAAGCTAGGGCAGCACAGCGGCCTCCGCTCCCCACCGCACCCCACCCAGGACTCACCCACGGCCCGGGGCTCACGCCCGCAGGACGGCTGGCGAGCGAGCCCGCGCCCGCGCAGGCGCAGACAGGGCCGACCCAGGCAGGGGCGGGGCGGGGCGTCGTCGAACCACGTGATCAGGGCCCCGCCTGGCTCAGGGTCTGGGTATCGCTGTGGCTGCCCTGAACTGCGTCGGGCCTGGTACTGACTCTTGTCGCACCTTTTGCCAGGCTGTGGGGGTGCCGCTAGTTCCTCCCTGACTTAAGCTGAGGTTATACGGTGGCCTCGTTGTGCCACAAAACAGCAAGAGCGTCATTTAGCGTGTAGTCTGTAGAGATTCAGGGCTGTAAATAGCGCGTGCGTGAAGGCGCGAAAACTTCCAATGAGGTGATCTCAAAGCTCGGTGGAGAGCTCTTTGTCACCGCACTTCACAGGACACCTGTGTTGTACGTGAGGTCATACAGCTAGCCTCTTTTTCCTTAGATGCACACCCAGTTTGTGGGGGTCTTGGAAGGAGCACTCTGCCGTGAGTTAGGAGAGCCAGGTCAGAATTATAGCTGTGGCATCCCTTGAGTGACTTTTGGCAAGTTATTAGTCTCTTCCATGCGTGGGTTCCTCCGTGTTGTGACATTCGAACAATGGTTCTGATTTGCAGAACCACAGGCGACAAGTGTCAGTGGCCAGAAGGGACAAAGTCAGTCTTCGTGGGCAGCCTCTTCAGCAGACTCCTGGATGTGCGAGGAGCATTCTTCTTAGGACTGGGATTATCTCACTTTACACACCGTCCCTAGGTGGGTGACCCAGCCTGCATACTGTTTACAGGCTTCTGAAACTGTCGGAAACCACGCCTCCCCTCCTAGGCCACGCCTTCTAGCGTCAGCAAACAGGAGTGTCAATCTTGGTATTTCAAAGCATCCTTAAAGGAAGTTTGCCTAGAGATCCATTCAATCGAGTACCTAAGAGGAAAAAAAATTTAAAAAACATTTATTTTTTAAAAGAAAATAGGGGCTGGTGAGATGGCTCAGCGGGTAAGAGCACCCGACTGCTCTTCCAAAGGTCCTGAGTTCAAATCCCAGCAACCACATGGTGGCTCACAACCACCCGTAACAAGATCTGACTCCCCC